>NW_012026890.1:1166669-1236839 GCF_000956235.1 Wasmannia auropunctata
AAAATTTTAGAATTAATTACCGCTGTTAAAGCTACATAAATGTACGAAAGCAGAATGAGAAGAAAATTAAAATTCGCGAGTGTAAAATACAGAAAGTATAAAAATGTGGAAAAGTAAACTGTGCACGCAGAATATATATATGGTACGAAATGTTCAAATGTATAAAAGTACGTTAAATACAAGATATAAAATGTATACGTTCCATTTCCATCCCATTTACTTCTCCGTTCTAGAGAATTTCCTCTTAGTAAATAATAAATTTTTTTCCCTCCTCCGTCCCTTTTTTCCTCTTTAATCCTCCGCGCCCCTTTAAAAAGTGCGCTCCTTCTCTCTTTCTCTGAAACGTTCTCTCGCGGCGACACGTCGCGCGGGGGGCGCGAGCGGGGAAACGAGCGCCGTAATAGCGAGGCTCGTGAGCTTGTGTAACGTCGTCATTTCCATGGCCATACGTCGTCGTCACGTAACTTTCTAAACAAAACTACTCCTACCCACCTATCGCCCGGCTACCGTCGCCGGCCGCCGCGCCGCACCGCCTCGGTATATCTACTACACGCGCGTCGTCGTCCCTCCTGCACCGCGATTCGGAATTTACAAGCGCCCGGCTGCGCCGTTATCATACGGGACCGGTCGATATTCCCCCGTCTCTATTCGAGATTCGACACTCGCCGGAAAGTGCCTCGGCGAGTGTGTTTCAAATGGCGTCAAAGTCGTCCGCGCGCGGACGCGAGCCCGAGTTTCCTCGGACTTCTCTGCACGCGCGCGCGTGCATTCTCGTATTCTCGCGCGCATTAAAAATAGTCGCGTTTAAAAAAGCGGAGGTAGGTATATATACACGGAAAAGTCGATGCACGGAATCTATGCAAATTTCCGCGGCAGAAGTTTCACTCCTCGCACGAGTATTCTCCGAATAATCCTTTGTAACAGAATTTAGATTTTTTTTTTTTAAGTTGCAGAAGGACAATGAAGCAAACTCGCTACTTGTATGATTCAGTGCTCTTGACTGACGATATATAATTCCAAGAAAGTATAACACGTACTCAATTATGATAAACTGCTCGTCGCGTTACGTCAATCGTCCGTCGCCCGAGGAAGAAATAATCAACGAAACGCGACGACTTGCGGGAAGAAATGTATTATACGAAGTGTCGTAAATATCGACAAACGTACGTACGTACGACCGAGCGAAATTATGACGCCAACGTTCGCCGAAGGAAAGAAATTTATCCTCGGCCAGACACGCGGTTCTACTTGTTTCGTCCAATTTCATCGTCGCGTCCCATCGAACGGGTCAATCGTAGTTCGGCCATAACAAAGTAATGAAGGACACCGAAAAGGGTAATGCACGACGGCGACGAGCGAACGATATAGATCCGATAGCAACGGTGTCGCTGGAAACGTGCCAACACGGACGTCCAAGTCTCTCTCCGGACTTCGAAATCCGTGCCTGGCACGCGCGAACGATCTCGCGCGTACGGTTCGCCATAAATAAACAAATAAATAATTGAGTATCAAGAACCGTAGGTTGCAACGGAGGGAGCGGTAATAAGGAAACGATTGGAGTGAGATATAACGATTGGAAAAAAGGTATTGTGAGGAAAAAAACCCTCGAGATAAATTGCCGATCAAAAATTAATGTTCCAGACGAGAACATGAAACCGCAAATCCATCATGACTTACCAATTCACTCGTTTTAATTATAAACTCCCTACCTATAAAGTGTATTTACAAATTCATAGTTCTATCGTGTTCTTATTATACCAAACTGTTATACATTTGCATACCGGTTGGCAGTAATATCTAATTTAATTATTAGACGCGCACGAGTAATAATATAGATTATATTGAAATTTATTACACCTGATACAAGAAGCCAGATGCAAATTAAACGAGCGCGAACAAACACGAGTGAATAATCTGCTTGAGGCTGTGCCAATCGCGCTCATTGAAGTAAGTTGTTCATTCGTGTTTGTTCGCGCTCATTTGCTCTGAATATGATTTAAGGAAGTCGACAGAATAAATGATGATATTATCACAATATGCAATATACGTATGATATTAAAATATATTACAGAATTAAATCTCTGTATTATATCATAATGTCGTAAAGTTGTAAAAAGATCCACAATGTTTTATATGTACCTGAATGCCTTTTAATTTCCTACACTAATTCTTTTCGCGACAGAGCTTGATTTGGGGGATCGCGTGCGTATCGAGTGAGAGACGCATTCCATAAATAAAGCGGAGGATACCTCACGATCGATCTAGACAGCGCTCGCCGGGCTCTTTCCTTCGAGATAAGGACAGAATAGTGGTGCTCGCGCGCGTTCGATAAATGAGAATACGGGACGCCAAACGTGCGACCCACTTAATCGGCCGTCGGATCGGGACTGATCTAATTAAGATTAAGATAGCGCTTTTCGCTTTCGGATTACTTTTGTCCAGCGCGAGACTATTTTGAGGTGGCCTACTCTATCCAACTGGAACAACGACTTGCACGTAATAGAATATTGATGGCCCCGCATTACAGTGTTCGATATAACGGAGCGCCGAGCGGAGAGTGGGGAAAAAAAAAAACTATTTCCGCTGACACGGACAATGTTGTCCAGAATTTTCGACGGCTTCGATTACATCTTGCGTCAAAAGTTCGCCAATACTTGATAAGAACCGTAGCTATGCCTGGCTTGGAGAAGCGTGCAAAATAGTTATTCCATAACCTTTCCCATAAAATACATCCCATTTTCCGTATTTTATATATTTTATCTAACATTGTACGACGAAGCTAATAAAATGTTTAACATATTTTTCTATTTTAATGAGATACCTAAAAAATATACAAAATATTTTAATAAGTCTTTTAAAATTAAACACAAAATGTGTATATGAAATTTAATCATAGTACAACTAAAATAAATCAATTTTTGCTCGCACTTACTATGTATTTCCGGCCTTCATATTCAACCGTCTTTCCTTAGTCATAAAAAAATTAACCTTTCAGAGTGAACTGTTTTATCGCGACAGATTCTAATAAACCGAATTGTTACGATCATCATACGACTTATTAGTAAAATACTTGATAGTATTGTAGAATACGACGGTGACTGAAATGAAATTTATTATTAGCGAGATACGCGCGATGTGTGCTAAGAGCCCATCTTGCGCTCGCAATAATAATTTTACAGCTCTCGCTTCTCGCGCAGCACTTGCTGCAGTAGTAACAGCGTGCAAAGTGTTTGCCTGAGAAACGCGGTGTGCCGCGCGTAAAAGTCCTGAATTTTTCAAATCAATCTTCCTCGCCTCGATGGCGCCGCGAGGCGTCCCGCGGCGAGCCGGAACGCGCTCAAAACGGGACAAGCCTCAAAGAATGACTTGTTCCCTCCGCAAAAATAGCCGACGCGATGCGAGAAAGTAAACAAACCGTCACGCACACACACGTGCAATTTCGGCATAGCGCCATTTTTAAACGTTTATCTCGGACTGATAAATCCAACCCCTCGAGCATATCCTCGAAATACAGCGTGAGAGACAGAAAGAGAGCGGAAGGGAAAGAGAATATGAATCTAGAGATTCAATAATTTAAATAATAACATAATAAAATAACGCTATAAAGTACATAAAAATGATAATTCGGATAATTTCCTAAACTTGTAAAATAATTTTTATAATTATAGGTTTATAATGTAAAAGTATCTTTGTCAATTACTCATAATTAATGTCATAATTCTTTTTGGAGAGCACACAGTTAAAAAATTTGTTAGTTAGATTTAACAAATTTTGTATCCCAAACGGTCCATTTAAATTTTTTTGTTAATTTAACAAAAAATTAATATATTATAAAGTAACACAAATATTATATAAAAAAACAAAAAAATGTAACACTGACATAATTTGTAAGCAAACTTTGGAAGCATATTTTTCCAATAAAATTAACATTTATGATATGTTAAAGTATGTATTTATTCATTTTTGTTAGAATTTGTTTTCATTTTAAAACACATTACTTTTATGTTATTTGTTTACTTACTCATTATGTTATTTTGACAAGAAATTTTGAATATCAATTTAATACAAAATATTTAAACAACATAATCACATTATGTTAAATTAACACTGAAATAAAAATAAAAATTCAAAACAAAATTTCAACAAGGACTAGAACCGTTTCTAACACAGATACAAAATGTTTTTCACTGTGTAAGAGAAAATTATACGTATATGTACAAGCTTATTATATATATATATATATATATGTATGTATGTATGTATTTATAAATCATATATCAAACTTATAGCTAAGCCTCTCATTCCGTATAGCTATTCCGATTTAAGATGAAAGACCGCATAGCCGGTCCACGTTCTGTTCCGACTGGTTCCGTGAGAAGCTCCAGGTTCCTACTCCCCGTCGTCCACCTTTCTCTCCGCACTCGTTTCCCTTCTCCGCCTCCTTCCTGCCCGCCACTTCCGACGAGACGTGCGGATTCTATTCCCCGAGCTTCGCTTCGCTCGTGCAACGAACAAACGTCTCTCGTCGAGGTGAACGTTAAAAAGCCCGTAGCAGGACAGGTGGTTTCCTCGACGACGACGTCGTCGTTACAACGGCAAGGGTTTAAGGACATGTAAACGGTAACGTTTACGACGGTTCGGCGACCTTCGGCCGGCCGGACGATCGTTCGCGTGAATCGCCGTTCATATGCCCTCCTATACTATATTCTCTCTCTCTCTCTCTCTTTCTCTCTCCTGCGCGCTTTTGTCTCCCGCTGCGTAAAGGCGCACGAGTTCGCGCGACGCACAATAGCCCCGGCGCGGCAGTAAGACTCGGGATTTTATGCCCGACCGGCTAAAAACACGGTAGTCATCCGGTAGCGGAATTGATAAGCGACGAAACAAACGGCGGCGGCGCGCCGCCGCCTTTCTCGCCGGCACGAATTCGAATCTCGAGAGGAGCAGCGAGTAGAAACGAGTACGAACGACGATCGAATTTATCGACGATGTCGGAACACTGAAAAATGTGGCACAAAAAAAATTCATTGGAATAACAAAATGATTGTCTTTATTTATAGTGTGAAAAATTGGAATTACCAAAAGAAAATTACACTGGATCTTTACTCCGAGAGGAAAAGAATTAAACGTATCGATCAACATTTCCGTATTTAACGTTAAAATTATTCACCTCGTCCTGAGATTTCTTATATCCATTTCTATATAATGTAGATTAATTTTAATCTCGGTTTTATTTATTTTTTAGCAATTCTTTTTCCAATTCTTAGAACTAGAAAAAGATACAAAATAAGTTAAACCAAGATTAAAGTTAATCTGCATTGATAGAAACGACCATTAACTGACACATTGTGTTGCGAAGACGGGGGATCAAATTGAGAGACAGTAAATCCACCAAGAAAACACACGCCTGCAGTATTTCTACTATCAACAATGACGTCCTCGCTCCCATTTTTTTTCTATCCTAATCACAAACGATGATAAAGTATCTGACAACGCTTCGAATATACCCTACACATCTCAAGAGCCTCGAGAAGTTCTAAAGAAAAAAACAAAAAGTCACAAATGCTTAATCCAGCAAGAAACTTCCAAGCTTTCGATATTATAAAAATTCCGAGATAGATACAGATAGAGAAAGAGGGAGATTATAATTTAATGACGTTGTTGTTAAAGCGACCTATGTCAATGTTTGTGCGAACTAGGTGATAAAGTTTCACACTGCGATATGAACTTGAACATGGATGGCATGTTCCGAAAACATCAAAACGATTTCTAACTTATCATTACACTCCATTTCCATACAAAGAGAAAGATACTTCACACATAAATGTAATTATTGTACCTTATTAAGATAACGATCGGTGTCATTAAATAGAGACACCTTTATTATTTTAATAAGGTACTTCGCGGCGAATGCTTATTGTCATACTTGTATTTTATTTGCCTGACGGTTACTCGAACAGCCGGCCGATCCTAAGATCAATAACAATGGCAGTAATGATAATGTCGGAGAGCGTTCCGACATTTGGAACTTTCGTGAAAACGTTTTGCTCAGCAAACTTGCTGCAATTAAGTGGCGATTAAGGAAAATGAATTGTACATCGGTGTCACGCATCGCAAACAGTCGTGCACCGCCGATTAAAGATATCTTCGCATTATATACGTATAGTAAGCGCGGTTGAAAGCAGAGGCAACTAAAAATAACGTATTTACGACAACCATTGATATCGCTCGCGCTCGCTGGCCTCCTTGATTCCACGGACTCTCGCTCCCCTCGTCGCGAGCGTCGCTTTATTCTGAGTTATGCTTGTATTATAGACTACACGATATTTTCATTAACGCCCTGCGCCACATCATATTTATTTTTTTTTTAAATCTACATCTCCCACGGTTCATTCTTTACACAAATATAAAGAATTCAATTTGATTTATGATGTTCAAATTGGTTTTTAGAGACTAAACTATCGTTATAAATAAAATAATTAAATGATTTTCCATGTTATGTATGTCGATATTTATATACAAAGAATTGTATACTATAAGAATTGCTACTTTTTATTGTGATCTTTTATTAAATTGTTCTGGCGTTGTAATTATAGGATATTAAAAATTACAGAGAATTTATCAATATAATTTGTCTACTATTATTTTAAATGTTGCATAATTAATTTATTAACACCCATTTTAATAGCAATGGACGGTATTCTTCGCGATCAATATACATCAAAATTGTTCATTTTTAAAAATAATTAAACATGTATGTAACAAAGAAATTCCAAATTATCGTAAATGTCGACAGTAATTTAATAATGCATCGCGATGTTGTTGGTAGTTGGAAAATTGCTACGTAATATACCCTCGCATTACACGAAACCAGCGGATAAATTTTTGCGCAATGATATACTCCCCACGACAATAAACCATCAATAAACCATCAATAAGCTCTCTTCTCTTTTTATGAGAGTCATTTGTCCAAAGTTGATACGCAGATAGTATCTGTCGCAATAAACATTTTACCGATTTCGCATTACGTAACGGAGTATCTACATTTGCAAAATTTGTGTAATCCTTTCGGAATTCCTGTGTGTCGAAATATTTCTTCCGAACGAATATCTCACGCACCGACTTTTGTATATTGTAAATATAAATGATAAATAAAAAATCGCGATTGTCACTTTTTGTTTAAAGATGTCATAAATTTTTACGACAATCGGACGTTTAAAAAAAAATGATTAGAATCATTTCACTCAATTGCATAATTCGATGTGACTTTTTTTCCTCAATCGTAATTTTTGCGAGAAAGAACAATTCATATCAGATG
Organism: Wasmannia auropunctata; assembly: GCF_000956235.1. NCBI lineage: Eukaryota > Metazoa > Arthropoda > Insecta > Hymenoptera > Formicidae > Wasmannia > Wasmannia auropunctata. The sequence continues at coordinate 1,173,985 of NW_012026890.1, forward strand.
TAACTTTGTTCCGTTGAACGTGGGATATTATTTCGAAGTGAGGTCTTCAACCGATTTCGTTGTTTATCAAGTACTAGAAAGATCTTCGCGCGATTAATCGTGTATGAATAATCTTATCGTTTCCATCGGAATTCAGAATATCGGCTACTTAATAAGAAAAAAAATAATATTTTTGAGAAAACGCAGTTTGCGAGGAAATGGAAGAAACGGAGACGTGACTTTCTCTCGAAAACTTCGTCGGACGCTGTCCTACTTGCACTTCGCTCACTATTTCGTTACGAAGATATATTAGTGGGTGTTAAATGCTAGAAATAAACTCTCTAACTATTCGGATATACGGCGGGTCGCGTGTCACCTCCAAAATTAATATTGCTAAAAGCCGCGAACTTTTAATTCTACCGAGATAAGGACATGCTTTTCTTTTCAGAATAATCAGTAATTTTACAAATTACAAGTTTGCGAACCAAATTTTATCGGCAATGTTAATCATAAAACAAGCATTAATGTAGTAGAAATTCGCACGGAAAAGCACTCTATTATAAACTCAAAAATTTACTTTGCAATTATTTTACAATATAAAAAATGGGGGATGTCCCCTTTTTTTTAAATAATACCCTTTTTCATTTTGGACAAAGCAAATGTGTAATTGAAATTTAAATGAGCATGCAATAAAGAATTAAAAATATTCCGCGGAATTACGCACAATTCCCGCACACTCGTCCCGAGAATTTAATGCATCGAAATGAGAAACGCGCGGTTTTATCAGAAGATGATAAATTAAAGCAGATAAGTCCCGCGCGCGCGCGCGAAGTCCTTTATTATGTGTGTATATATATATACGTACGTACGACATATATGCCACAAGCTGTGCGTTATATCAAGAGAGTTGTAATATTCCGAGAGAGAGAGATGATCGAAGAATGGGTTACGCCAAGGCTCCATAAGCCGGCATGTGTCTCGGCGCAACTTGATGAAGTATAATTGGCGGCGTGATTGGTTTTCTAACCTTTCACTAATGTGAATGATTAGAGGATAGATAAGTGAAACGCGTCAGGCATTCGCAAGAGCGAATGAGCGAGCGTGCGAGCGAGCGCGCGCGAGAGTCTTTGGCAAGAGAGAATGATTAAAACTTGACTTCGCGCGAGCGGAGCGCGGCAAACGAGCGAGCGAGTCTGTACTTCAGACGAAGTTAATATGTAAGGATCGATAGATAAGGCATTAACTTTCGCTCGCGAGACGAAGCGTTGCCGTTTGATGAAGACGTCGGTTGGAATTAGAGGACGCGGGATATTTTATTGGTCGCTTTATATCGATGTGTCAATCTCTCTTTCCCTCGATCGAGAATAAAAGACAAAGTGGATATTAATTGAGTTTACGGAAATTTTGATTGAATTGAAAAGTGTGCTGTCGTTGGTTAATTCACGAAGTTATTAAATAAGATGACATATTGCTTTATGAAAATATGTCAAAGCAAGTGGCAAAATATTATTTTGAAATATGTACGAAGATAAAAGTCTCAGTCAGAAAGACAAAGAATCAATTAATCAAATTTAGGAATTTATACTGAAGGATAAATTATTGTTCGAATTAAATTTATAAAAACTGTGACCGAATAGAATAAGGTACTTTAGCTGTTTTTAAACAATATACATTAAAACACGGCAAAATGTATGAAAAAGTAAAAATATCAATTAAGTTGCAACGCGATATTTTACGTTAAATATTTTATACTTTACAGAATACGATGTTACAATTGAAATAGACGCATAATCTAAACATATCTAATATTTATAAATATATCAAGATGCAAAAAATTTAATTAATTTCTATGATTAGAGTTACAAGGTATCGCATTAATCAACCCATAAAAATGTCGAGTTGAATGAAAGAGCTCGTAATAAAGTACTCACGGCTAGTTTATGAAAGCATCAGAGCGATAATAATATCGCCTCGAACGCACAATGCAAAAAACCGTTTTACAGTTGTTACATAATTGCCGAGTATAGGTCCGCTGGCTCGACGCAATTATTAAGAGACGATAATGAGCGTATCCGATAATAATCCCGCGTGCAGATAACTGAAATATTAGAAAACCGGTTGTGTCGAATGTGTCGAGCGCGAAGGGCGATACGGGGGAAGCGGGGAGGGCAACATTAAAATATAAATTACTTCAAGGGGCGCGCGCGCGCGCGCGTTTCGTTTCCGGCGCGGAACTCCCTCTTTCACCCTCTCGAAATATGCTACAATCGCCATTAATTGCCCGCTTAAATGCGAATTTTCGCGCGCCGAGCGGTAAATGCGATGCACCCGCATGCTCGCGCGTTTTCCATATCCGGCGCGAAACGTTACGATTCGGTGAGCATCTTTCGCCGCCGCACATTAATAGTATTTCACGTAACTCGCATTAAATCGTACGAGAAACACCTACACGGTTTTCAATTTAAATTCCCGCGCGCGCTCATCGCGCACCGGCGAGCATCAGGTCTGAAGTTAATCAAACGGAAAATCCGATTAACCCCCTCACGACCGCGCCGACAAATCCGACCTCAATTCGTCGCGAATCGCGATGAGTATTATGTGGGCCGCCGAATGTGCCGAAATTTACGCTGAATCGTTTTCGCGGCCGCCGAGCGGATAATGCCTTGTTGCTTACGCGTGCGAGAACAGCCCGTCTCGTTTTCGCTTCTCGCAGCGATGGAAACGTTTTCAAAATTCTATCAGCAACTTCGAGATGTGTGACCAGCTCGATAACGGCGCTCTCGAATGTGTACCTCGAGCTTATTGGGAGTCCGCGATCGAGACCAGTTTACGAATGTTAAGTTTTCGCCGTCATATTTTACACGCGCGTTATTCCACGCGGCGTATTTTATCGTGGCGGTAGATCAGGCGCGTAAACGAAACGAAGAACCGTTCGTGAGCGCGGCGTCATCCGGCGGATCGACGAAACGTACGTGCGAAATGGTTGAAACCTGATTTACGACGCGATTCGTAACGATCCGCACGACTTCGTGTGTCATTGTGTAATTACAGTGTCCGGCGATTACGAGAACTTTTAATTCCGCCGATGAATTTTCACTTTGCGCCCATTTATTCACTATAAAAAAATTAAAAAAATATATATTCAGCATTTATAAAGAATAATTTCAAAATTTGAGGTTTTATATGAAGAATTTCTGCACAATATAAATTTGTACGTATAATGTCTTTAACTCAGTGAAATTTCGCATTGAAAAATTCCCTCATGAATAAAACAAAAATCAATTATTGGTGACACGCAGCATCGAGATCTACTTTAATCGAGATTTTGCCGAAAATGTACATTTCATTCACGATTCAGGTAACTAATAAAAAATCTAGTAAACCTGCGGTATTACCATCATAATTCGCAAAATGCGATCTCCTAGAAATATGCAACTCAGCCACATCCCCCGCAAAGCTCCTTATTCGAGGAAATATAGGAAACTACGTTCTTTCGGGTGAATCCTATCCCCGAGATGCAGGCACTTACTCTGATTGGATAAAAGCGAGGACGAGCGACGGGGATTACTTCTCTTTACACGTGTTACATAATCCGGCGGATAATCATACCGTAATAACGAGAATTTTCTATAATAACAAGAAATGGTAGCGAGCGTGATTCTGTACGAGCAGACGTACAGAAAATTTGTTTATCTTGAATACGAACGTAAATTAATCCTGAATTCGAAACACGGGATAACCAGATACTGTTGAAATTTAATTAACTATTCCATGGTTTTGTGCTATTAAAGTATCAATTCAGGGATTAATCGAATTATCGTAAATATTAATTGACAGGAAATAATAAGTGAATTGATTATCTGCGAAAGCTGCAGACAAATCAACAAAAGACACAATCGTTTTGTGCGGTAAATAAATTCAGCATACGGTTAAATAAATGAAAATTTTTAAGCAACACGGTTTAATATTTTAATATAGTCATTTAGTTTAAACTATTTTTATATCTTCTCTCTTTATATTTATGTATGTTATTTTTCAATAATTAGTAATAATAAATGTATCAATAATAACTCAATAAATAACTGCAAAGAGGGCCTAGAAAAGGTATGAAGGATATCACAATTTTTGCTTCCTCCGCATTCTTCTTTGTTTTTCTTCGCTCGTCCTCGCTTTGTTTTCCTTTGAATTGATAACGAGTGCGTCGACTCATGCGAAACAACAGCTTGTCGGTATCACTGATTATCTACAGTTGTTGTCGTCATAGCCATTATTTCTTATATGTATGTATACGTACTGATATTTTCAGGTGAACTAGATCACACAGAACTTAAACATTTACAAAATAAACAATTCACTAAAGAATTAATTAACATTATTTAAATGCGAATTAATAACGCTCTACAAATACCTTAATTTCATCTAAATTCGAGTAATATATGAATTAAATGATAGATTTATATCTTTAAAATTATCTCTTTAATGGATGTAAAGATAATTTTAAGGAAACGAAAGAAAAAAAAAAGAAATTTCACAAAATTCGGCAGCAATAAAAGATGTGAGTCAGATCGATTATAAAATTGTAAAATCCACAGAAATTCCCGTCGGTTCACGACGTTCTAACATTTACTAGAATTGTTTGCGAAACCGGTTAACGTTCTCGCGTGCAACGGTGCAGCGAGAGCGGCAAAGAGATCGCGCGTAAGAACAGCATGGGATAATAATAATTCCGCATCCGCACGCGCGTTATAATCTCTGCGCGCCCGCGAGCGTCGGCGCGAACGCGCGCGATTTTATAAACGAACGAGCGCGCGACGACTTTCATTCGCGCCACCACGGGTAAATATCAGTCGAGATGCTGCGGCACGATAAGTCTCTCTCTCTCTCTCTCTCTCTCCCTCTCTCTCTCCCCCCTTTTCGCGCCGTCTCGGTAAAATGTATCACTCATATCGCTCATTAGCCACGCGGCGCGCACGTCGCAAATCGCGCGTTCCACCTGCACGATCGAACGGCCAACCTGTTCCGCCCTGACGCGATCTGCACCCGCATTCCTTACCGGTGCGTTCTGCGATTTCGACATATCGATCGTGTCCCGGGACCTTCCGATATCGCACCCCCTCCCCCCCGCCGGTGTGTCCCAACCGTATTGACGGTAAGAATAGAATTGAATACAGGCTGTGACAAAACAGCTTAAGCTAGGATTACGTCCGAAAAAAAAAATATATATATATATGTTGCAAGTGATCTAAAAATGTCGCGGAAGAGGCGAATTAAGTTGCGGAATGTGTAAAGAATTTCTTATTTTATTTTAACGTGATTTATAACATTTTCGGAGATGTATCGCAAAGATATTAAAAGTCCGTTAAACTTCAGAAAATGATTAAACTCGTGCAGTCTTCGAAAACTATATAGAAATAACAATTGAAGTCGAGTACACACAATCCTGCTAAATAAAATCGATTTCTAATGGCATCTGTTCGAATCATTTAATCACACATACGTGACGTGTAATTAAAAATAAAATTGCGATACGCTATCAATAAAATTGCAACATAAATACGCAATAAGCTGGCTCTCTTGAAAATTGCAAGTAAGTACTAGTTCGAACTTTGTCATTAATCTCTCCCTTTTTTTCTCTCCTCCTCCAGCTCTTTCGATATTGCATAGGATGAGTATAACAAAGCTCGAGTGCTATTTTTCAAGAAACTTCGATATTTACGGAATTCTCGAGGCGTTCATTCGTAAAATTTCGAAGCTGAATGACCTTACCTAGCCGCAGTGGATCTCGATGTGCGATTGTAACCCCGAGCGCTCCGCAAATACGTCAAATGAAATACGATGAAACTTGGGTAACGAATTGACTCGAAACTCGATCCCGGCCTGAGTCGACAGTACATAAATCACATAAGATGCGGAGCTCTCTCGCGCGTGTGTGTGTGTATGTGTGTGTGCTCTCTCGCCAGTCGAAGGAGAGATACATAGCAGCGCCCCGTGCGTTTGCTATTACGATTCCTACATTTATCGTCAACAGGTCAGACCGGCTCCCGGAGAACGCGTCGGAGTTTTCCACGATACGCGAGAGCGCGAGGGACGAAGAGTTTTACGGGAAAGAGAGGGCGCGGACGTTATACATCAGCGTTGCGTCGAAGTGAGGTAAGACGGTGTCGGAGTGTTGTGTTTCGCGGCAAGAAATATCTGCGATATTTAAAGAAAAAAAAACCGCTGCAATGCTGTAATATTAACGCTTGATCGCTTACGAGAGCCATGTACGCGCTACATATGAGAGAGCTAAATCGCCCGGTAATTATATCGCATACGCGCGTCTATCATTTAAAAGAAATATCTTTATGATATGCATTTCATACTTTCTTCGCCGACTAACGTTTTATTAAGGCATTAATTATACACTCGGCCTGAATTACAAGGAAATGCGATTAACTCATCGAAATTAAAAGGTCATTTTGTATCTCGAATGACTTCTTCATGTCATAAAAATTTCGCATGCTTTATTACCGTATAAAGTTACCTCCAGCGAATTTCGTTATTTACGTACACGTGCGTCAATTTAAATTTGACAGCGTCGAAACGTTGCTCGTCTCTCATTCATTACAGACAGCACAGCCGATTATTTTTCATTCCGACATCACGAGGAGGGATTGCGGGACAATGGGTGCGTATACGAAGTGTTCGTCATCGCGAGAGATAAGATGGACACGTCCCGGCGGCGACTCGATTGTCTCGTCATGTGAAATCTATCTACGCAACAAAGTAGCGTAAGTGACGAGAGAGAGGAATGTTTTTCTAGTCTGGCTAAACAGCTATAAGTGCTTACTATTTTTACGATTAGCGCGAAAGTCACGTGCCAAGAGAGCCCGAGAAAAAAAAAGACAGCCTGCTCATACGTTAGTTATCTCTGACGCATTCGGAGCGGTTGCATTGCTCATGCAGGTGACATATTTATAGGCGAGCGTGAGATCTTTTCTTTTGTAATTAGACAAAAAGAGTAAAATCGATTGAACCAATCGCGTGTGCGCAAATGCGACCGCGCATGATTAACGATCGGCAAAAAGTTATGCACCGATAACTTTAGTAGGTCATTCTTTTTCAGAGAATGGAAAATTTGAAAAGCTCGTACGAAGTATATTGTAAGCACAAGATCAATTATACGTCACACGCATTGTATCGAAATTGTTGCACTTTACACTTCTTATAAATTTAAAAGATCGATTTTTCCTTAATTAAAATTTGATAAAAATGTTTCTGGCAAGTTTTTAATTTTTAACAACTTAAAAAATCGTAGTTAAAATCGAATTAATTTCTACTTCAGTTTTACTCAAAACCGACGATTTACTATCTAGATAGATATATTTAATTTGTTAAAATTCTAATAATTTTGTTTCAGTAATTATGATCATTATCAACGTCTTAAACAACTGTTCCTTCTCTCTTAATATCGTGTTTTTAAATTAAATTTCTCTTCATGTAACATGAAAATGTGTAATAAATATTTCTATTTTACCGAGATCTGCTTCTAGTATACATCGCCGTTCGCGTGAGCATTTCCGCTCGACGGAAAATGGCGAGGAAAATAACCAGCAGTAAATTTTCTTGACTGTCGGAATGTGGTGTAATTATTTTTCAATGCCACGCGTCTCGCTAATGAGTTATCACGGGCGGGTTACGCTTATTATACAACAATAAGAGCAACAATAAGGTTACCCACATTATGCCACTTTCTCCCGAGCGACGACGACGGGCGCCAGTAAAGCATGGTCGATGTGCGTTTTACAAAGTCTCTCGACCCATTTCTGATTGAGTTTCGCCGCTCGTCACGGTAAGAAATATATTATGCACATAAAAACAATGGTAATCTGCCATGCATATCGATATAGAATTACGCAGCTTCGAAAGTTGACAAAAATATTTCTTCGACAAAATGCAATCTGCTCATTTGGTTTTGTAATTATTTAGCTCCGAAAATAAAAAAAAATATTTTTACTGACAAAATAATTTATTAATCAATTTTCATAATCAATATTTCATTTAACAAAATTAATAAAATTGATTTCTACGATAATTAGAATTATGATTATTTTCTATCTTCATTACTTTAATCAACAATTATTATTTGTTGTATTAGCATGGTGTAAGATTACTGCTGCTTTTCCTCATCCCCGCGTTGGGACCTTCTTAAATCGGACATCTGGTTGGTAAAAAAAGAATATGCGCGATATCGGTAATCTCTTAAAATAGAAGACGATTTATAGACGTGTTCAAACGCATTTACTATTTTTTCCGAGCATTTTCTCGTGCATTTTTTTCAGAGCATCTCGTCTATTTTAATGACAGTTTCTTTGGTCACGTCGAATACGATTTGAACTAAAGTCTAAAATATCCGACATTAATAATTATCGAGTTACAAGGGAATTGAAAAGCATTTAACAACTCAACAACAAGCAGCTCATAGTTCGTTACATCGAAACAGCCGAACTTCTAATCAAACCTCAGTTTAACATAAAATTCGATATCAGAAAGTTACGTTTTAATAATGAAAACGCCTTAACTCTGTAGAAAAATTTAATTTTTTAATATTAAATTAACTTCTATATTGAGATTTTAATTAGCAATTTTAAACAAGCGCGTTAAATAACTAAATATACATATACGTCCAAAAATAAACGAGTTAAGAGACATGATTGACGAGCGTGGCTTATTCTCAGCGTTTTGATACTTAACCACCGTGCGAACACGTCAACACTTGGTCGCGTCTCGCGCAAACATTAATGAAATTATTGCTAGGTGTACGCGCTTTATCTCATCAAGCGAACCGCTGCGAGAAGTTACAATGAATTTACGCCTGTAATTATTTTACCCAGAGAATACAACACAGTTAAAAATTGAGACTGCTACGGTCAAGTACGAACTGAGCCCTCGCCAAACATTTTTGCATGCTAATAATAATAACGTTGCCAAAATCAAACACGTGATCAAGAAATCTCAAGAAAAGAAAGAGAAAGAGTATCACGTTATTATTCACGATGCGAATACTACACGTATCGTGTATCCCTTTAAATTAAAATATTATATACGGATGAAATAATTTAATTAAATTTATAATGTTCTAATTGTTGTTGCTATTAGTTAAAAATAAAAATCATAACAAAAATATCAGAAATTCATCTCGACTGGTCAGGTTTCTTCAATCCCATTGAACGATCCATGGAGATGATTTCATCCTCTCTCTTTATTCGCGATAAGAGAAAAACTAACAGTAATGCCGTACGCAAAAGCTACGCATGATTTTTTCCGCGATGAAAATTCAATCTTCCGAGATTACGCCGCTTTCACGCCTGAAGAGACCAATACGCAATTTTACGGTCACAATTCGCTCGTGACAAGACCGTAACTCATGCATTCCGGAATTCCGCAACGCCGCCGCGGCTGACTCACAGCGGCGCGCGCGCGCGCGGCGCGGCTAATCCGGTGACCGTTCGTTAAAATTAACTAATTGTAGGTCGGAATACCGCGCACGAGGCACAAATATATTCACCCGCGAGCTCGCCGTTTTAGATCGAACGGGGAAGAAACTCGGACAAGTGCGTCGAGAGGGAGTAAATTATTCGCGCGTTTTTTTTTTATCGCGACAATTACGACGTTCATCAATAATGCAAATGCGCCTCTAATCGTGTGCATAACTCTAGCGCGCAGCATGACGTCAAGTATATCCGCGGATTGGAGCAATTTTAGTGTCATTAAATTTACTTCACGTCAATCGCTTTTCATCCACGCAGCGCCCAATTAATTTCAGATCGCGCTTTTACTTTAAAATAAAATTTCGACGCATCAATAATATTCAGGTCCATAAAGGTAGGTCCATAAATCTCCCGATATCTGAATAAATAGAGGATGATAGAACTTCATCTTTTACTTGGCTTCATTCAAATAATGTTTACTCCAGCGAGGCTGATGTATGTGCACAAATTATAAAGATATTCAATATTAAAGAGCAACGCTACAATCCACAATTCCGTTTTCTCTTTTTAAACAATCGCACTCCTAATGCAGAATATAATTAATTTTTTATAAACTTGTCGCGTACGGAGCTGGTAATGTGCACGATAAAGTGCACATCGCTCGCGAAGTTGCGATTGCCAATAGTCGTCCAATGAGATATGTGTGCTGTTGCGAAAAGATGAGGCTTACAATCTAGCGAATAACGTAAATGACAGCCAGTCGAGATTGATATATAGGGCACATTGTGTGCGAGCGTTTTGCGCGAGGATGTATCCCACTTTTCGTGCGAAGATACCATCCCGGCCGCTCTCCGAATGGCCGACTATACATATAAATCCGACCGGACTGGCGCGCCGGGACTACACACGGCGAGATTAATGTGATTACCTGTTCAGGTAACAGTGACACGGTGTGAACTGCCCTTGGGTGCCAGTCTCTCTCTCTCTCACTCTCTCTCGCGCCCGACGCGTCGCATCGGCAACGCCGCAATTCCGTGTCGTATTTGCGACGATAGCACGCACCGCGAGCGCGATTTGAGAATTTTCCGCGCGAAAAGGAACTCGCGTTACCCCTCGCGCGTGACTTTATCGTAAAATTTTTGCATACCTCGGCTCGATTACGATATAAACCGCGCGCGCTTACCGCGATAGCAACGACAATCGCAGAAATTGTTTTCGCCGATGGCGATTGCGAAAATGCTCGATCGATGGAATCGGCTTATTCACGAGTCGAAACTTGACCGGTGTCACCAGAGACCGATGTACACCGTTTTGATACATTGCACAACTGTAAACTATATAAACACACGTATATTTATAGCAAGCGTTCAAATTAATTCAACAAAGGATACAATAAAAATTGCGATTTACAAATAAATCTACAGTTTCTTCTGTTTAAACTTTATAATTATGTTCTGTTGTTCCGTTTATATTACAATATCATTATAATTTCTTATACATAAATTCTTTGCTTTTTAATTAAAAACGTAAAATGGACGATATTAGACTTTGAAACTGTTAATTGATTATCATCGTATTCTTTATAAAAGGTATTATTTTTATTTCTATTAATCCTCGAAAGCACTTGCGCTTCCTAATTTGCTAAGGTTCAAACGACCGACAGATTTTAATAAACGTAACTTTAGTAATTTATGAAAAAATTAACATCTCTTTACAAGAAGACAAAGATTTAATCGAAAATAGAAATGTCTAAAAAAACGTAAATAATAAAAACTACTTTATATATCAACAATTAAGTTTCAATTAAATATAAATTTATTATTAATTCTGAAATTAGAAAGCAGCGTCACATATAACGTTAAAGAAACATTTTTCTCTAAGAAATGAGGTCACGCTACAAGAATACTGCAAAACTTTTATAACAGAGACGCTGTAAACGCCTCTCGTATTATTTTCAGAGATCTCTAAACGCGATAGATTAAGACCAGATTAGATAAGAAAAACATAAAGGAAAGACAAATATTTCGCGTAGAATCTTGTAGCGCTCGGCTGACGAAACGTTACGACCGCGCAAAGGAAATCGCAAAAGTCAGGGTGAATAATAGCCGGCGAATAATCTCGAGCCTAAAAAAGTTAATCCGTTGCGAATTTGGTTATCTGGCTCGGAAGTTCCATCTCCGTGACGGGCATCTCCAATTGCGCACACCATGCCAATCCCCCACAAAATTCTTATTCTACAGGGACTGGATAATGGTATCTCGGTTTATACATATACAGGATGTCGGATATATCGCGTGTCTACGTTTCCTTGTAACGGATCTTTTTCGTTTTAATTCGTCGTCGATTTTTCCACAAGAATTTATTTGCATATTGGTATATGTTCTCTCGCGATCTTTTAATATTTAATCGAGACTAATAAATACTGAACGCTAAAGATTTTTTAATAGCAGTAATATAATATTGATTGGTACATTCAAAAATGAGAGAAATATATATTAAACAATCTTAGCAGCACGGAATTTTTTAAATGTACGTAGATGAAGGACGTGATTAGAAGTTAATAACAGCAGATACACCGATTGTATCTTGAAGCAGTGGCAGGAAATAATAATCAAGCTGATAATCAAGAAACGATCGATGCGTAGTAACGGCGAGAGAGATCCTGTGTGAGAGGAAAAAAAATAAGTATTTGGAAAAGCACAATTCAATTTTCGAGCGTACTCTATATATACGCTAAAATGCGTCACGACAAAATTACAGGAACGATATCATAATTACCATCTATTTTTAAGTTTTTTTTTCATAACGAAGAAAATAAAGTCAACATTTTTAAGTTGCATTAAAAAAACTACAAAATTTCTACTTCTTACTTTCTCAATTTAAATTCTTTTAACATTTTCAATTAAATTTTATCAAAACTATATAAAAATAAAAACTAAGCAAAAATTACGTATCTTCTTTGCCTTACTAGTAAAGAGGACCGGGATACTTCGGATTCCGTAAATGCGCGATGGCAAAGTGAGAAAGAGAGAGAAATAAATGATTTTGCGCGAGCGATCGTAATCGCCGCGGTCCGGTCGTTATTCTTCGCTGCTTGGAAAAGTCATTTCTCTTATTGCCATTGTCGTTTCGCACCATCGACCACTTTGACCCTCGACCTTCTGCATCCGTCGTATACGCTTATATGTACAATGCATACAGATACGAGTGCATGCACGCTCTTATATACAAGCTGGTTCCAAGTTCACTGCAGTAATCCGTTTTATCTACGCGTCCGTGAGTTAATTTGCCCCTCAGCTCGCGAGTTTTTGCCTCGACAAAATTTTGACTCGACGAAGTGTGGTGCGAAGATACGAAAGGGAGATGAATTTCTTGGATAAAGAATCGAATAAAAGAGGCTTAAATAAAAAGTGAGTACGATAACATTTATTTTCCGAAGGAACGACGACTTATTGCGTACGTATATGTTAATCATGACACTTCTATTTTCCTCGATTGATTAATATCTTTCTTCGAACTTTTGTCTTTGAACCTGACTGTAATTGTGCAAGAGATGTGCCTATAGCGTATGCAATTCGCAGACTTTAAAGAAAAACACAAACACGATTGGCGATTTTAATCTTTGTTATGTCAAACCGACGCAAGAATCCGAAGATTGATGACAATGTGCAACGAAAATTATGTGTGTCAACGTTTTCAGGTGAGGCCATTCGGATTGTATGTTAATAACAGTTACAATATAACTCATTGCTCACTCAAGGCGAGAATAATGAAAAATTTTAGCATATACGATGACGTGTCTGGTGTATGTACCGCGCCACAAAATGCGCGAGTGTAATGTGGAAACTTTTGTTTTCCCAGCGATTGCACGAGCCCGTACGTGTCGAGAAGATAATGAAAAAGTAAAATCTTTCGCACATGTCAAATATGATAATGCACTAATATTTAAGCGATAACTACGAAATCATCGAGCGATCGTGTATCTTCCTGAGATAAAGAATAAAATATCAGAGATCTTTATCCGCAGGAGTAATAAAATTCGCAACAGGATAAAAATATGTTCTTGATCTCAATTCAAGTGACGTAACTCTTCCTTTGTTTTCTTTGCCGTTCGCGGGTGGGTGTCGGGGGCGAGCGACATCACGAACAAAAAAAAAGAAGCTGATCGTCGGCGGAATTAAACATAAGGCGCATTTCGAAGCGCTCCCGTCAATTTTATTCTCTCTCCCTCCCTCTCACTCTCTTTCACTTCGGAGATAACAACAGACTGTCATTGGACGCGCATCGCGATGCGATGGTGATGTAACTTCTCCTTCTTTGTTCTCTACCTCGCCGGCCACGTCGTGCGTGTTTGCGGACAGTTCGGCTATCTGCTGGGCAGCTGAGAAACGGACGGACCGGATCTTTCCTCGAATCGTGCGAATCGACGCGCGTTCGGTATCGCAATTTCACGGCGCGCCGTAATTCTACCCTCCGAGAGCGGGGCTGATAAAAGTCTCGAGCAGACCACAGTCGAGTATGCGAAGTACGAGTAACCGCCGAATTAACCATTCTACGGTTTAACTGACGATTGCCGCACGTAGTCGAGATCATCGAAGACGAGCACGAGCTCTTTTTTTTCAAAAACTATTATATAAATCTTGACTCAGGGACAAAGAGAAAGAGAGAAAATATCGAAGAAACAAAAAAAATTTTAGATAAACTAATTAAAATTGAAAACGCAAAACGGTCTCGTCAGTCTCGAACTGGTCATCGAATTGTCACTGCGGTTGTAAAAAATTATTTTCTTGAGTTTTACATATCTAAAGGATACAAAAAGAAAAACTGTTCTTCCTTATAGTGACTGTATAAATTACTTTTCGAAGCTGAACAGAAAATCATTTTTTTCTATACGTTTCGTTTTTTTTATTTTAATCTTCTGAAATATATTATTAAACGGATAGAAGAAAATTAAGAAATTACTGTTTAATTTTAATATAAATTTTTATAACATCACTTAATAAGAAAGATTTTACTTTGGGAAGGAAAGAGAAGAAATCATTATGTAATGCTAAACGATAGCACAAGATTCGTATAAAATTTACGAAGCAATCGTCGTGACGATATTTAATGAGCTGCGAACGCATCGAATTATCGCGCATGCTACTCGATACATGAACCGCTTCGTACCGCTCCTTATCGTTCGTTATCGTACGTACGAACCCAAGATAGTGTCATTTAGCCAGTAGAAATAACAGATAATCACTAAATTAAACGCGCAGTCTATTTAGATCAAGATTTGCTGTGAAAGTCTCTTACGGTATTTACCTATAAAACCAGTTATTTTATACGTATTTTATGAGTAATAAATATTTATAATTATTGTTCGATATTCGATATCCTATTGCAAGAAACATTTTCGATATTAAATATGCAATTAAAGTGAGACAAAATAAAATTGAACTAAGTCCTTAGCAGTAGATTACTAAATTAACTCATAAATTGTATCAATAGTTATAGTATTTAACGAGTTTTCTATTTAAAAATTTTCTTTCCCTTTTTCTGGTTTTACGTCCTTCACGAGTAAAGGAAAAAGTTCTCGCGGCGCGGTGTATAGAACGGAATATAGGAAATGCAGAAATCGGAAACAGCGTCGCGAGTTACCGAATCCCGCCTTAACGGTTAACGCCAGTGGTGTAGCGGTGGTTCACAATGCGCCCATAAAATTTACAACGTTGTAAAAGCATCGCGCGTGCCAATTCGACCAACTGCCGCAGCAGCGAACGCAGCAGAGAAAGAGAGAGAGAGAGAGAGAGAGAGAGAGAGAGAGAGAGAGAGACGCTGTCCTCCCGTGGAGAGAATATTTCCCGGCGCTGATATCCTAGTTTACGTCACGTTTCCCACCCGCCCACTGTCTGTCGTCCGTGAATGCGACGGTCGTGCGCATTAACAAAAATCAATAACCAATAATTATGGTCGCCGTGGTGGCTGTTCCCCTCCAGTCCACTTCCCTCCGCTCCGTCGTTGTCGTCGACGTCGTCGTCGTCGTCGTCGTTGCCGTCGTCGTCTTTGACGCCTTTGTCTCGCCGTAATGATCGCACGTTCGTCGCCCGAGATCGTGACGGCTAACGGCTTCCACGGCGCGCATGAGTCTCTCTCTCTCTCTCTCTCTCTCTCTCTGTCTCTCCCGAGGGCGCATTTTTGCGAGAGGCAAAACGCGGTCACGCAGACCGTGGGGCAAGGGAAAGAAAGCCAAGGCGACGCTATTTTTCCCGCACGGACAGAACGGACGGATGGACGTGTATGGAACGAAAGAACGGATGGAACGGGTGGACGACAGACGAACGCACGAGTGCGTACGGGCTCGCGGCCGGCCGGCTCCGACGATAAGAGAGAAGCCTTGGCAACGTCGCAGCACGCACCGCCGGAGAGAGGGATCCATATCCCCGGCTCTCCGGTGTGTGCGACGCGACGCGACGCGCCGAGCGGTGCCACGGTGTGCGCGTTCGGCTCGGCTTCGGCAACGCTCGCGAGGCCGACGCAACCATGTGACTCACGAGCGCATTCTATTCGGACCGATTTCGCATCTTCCGTGCGGTCTCTCCGGCCGCCAGCCGAGGCGACGCAATGGAACGGAAAGATAATCCCGAGGAGAAATATTTTATTGAAATTTTCTCGATGTCACGGTAGGCACCGCGAAAGCGTAACAAGTCGAGCAAACGCATTTATCCACGGATTATCTCATTTGTCCGGTTGCGATATAATAAATACGTATGGGCTGGAAGTCGAGAAATGTAATGAAATTTAAGAATAACATAATGGAATAATATAAATTTGCAGTAAAGTTTTTACGCAGTCATTAAACGGTTGAATGCGAAAGCTGTGAGCTAATCAATTGAGCTTTGTTTTTTTTTTGTCAAGAAATATACAGATATAATACACACATATACACATACAATGAAATCTCATATCCCCTTAATTTCAAGTGAAGTTCGACTCAATAGAATTTTTATCCCAGCTTTAATTGCCAAACACCCTAACATTAAAGCATCCAAGTGTCGTGAACAAAGAGAGCGACCGATAAAATGTTTATCGTGTGGAAGGCCCGAAAAAATCCAATAGACATCGGGAATCAAGCTTTTTTTTATACGTCTCCGCAACCGCGTGCCTTTCGATGCGCGATGGGCTATTTAGTAGTCGCGATACTTAACATTAATGCTGACGGCGGAATCAGTTACACGGCGCCTACCGCGGCTAGCCAAGTTTCTATTTTGCTACATGTGGCTCGCACGCCGCGTGTGCAGCATGCGTCGACAGTGACGCATTGCGTACGCGATGCGTGCTACTTGCAGCCAGGGATAGCGAGCGATAAACACGCGACACCCGCTATCGAGATTACCGGTATCGTAATTTTGCCGCACCAAGTGTATTAGATATTGCCAGTTAATATTATTTAATTATTGATATTTATAATCAGCGCTAGGTGCTGTTTAACTGGTCGATTCTAGTTGAAAAGAAAAAGTCACGTAAGTATGCAAAATCGAGGAGCATGTGTAATAATCCACCTACTCGGTACTCCCATATCGGGAAGCGAAAAATGATCTCGTAGCAAAGTTGCTTGCAATATCAGGAAGTTGGTTGCAGTTGGGGGTTGATTTTTTTTTTACTGCGAGTTGAGCCGCCGGCGTAGCGAGCGTCTGGTAACAAAACCGGTGGTAGAGATCGGTTAGCGTGCAAAAGGCGGTCTCTCTCTTTCTCTCGCGAACACGTGCGCTGACGCAAAAATGCAGCAGCTCCCGCGCGGCGGGCTGCTGCGCTGCTGTATTCATTTGCAACGCACACCTCCGTCCGTGTGCCAGTCTCTTTCTCCTTCTCGCGCCTGTCCGTCGCACCGGTGACTCAGTATCGTTGAATTCAAACTTCTGCCGTGTGCGCATTCTGCTGCCCGGGCACCCATACACACTCGCGTCTTTGACCGGCCGACGCGCGACGCGACGCGACGCGACGCGCGACTTGTTTCACGCGCGACCGAATGTAGGAACGCGATCGCGTTCCAGTTATGAAGAAATGCTACAAATATTCGACCAACGAGTGGATTAACGCCATGGACGAGAGTGACCTACAATTTCCGCTATCTCATTCGAACGATAAACGATTCGACGGATTCGACAAGTATTAAAAGCCCGTTAATTATGGCCTTGACTTGAATCTCATCTCAAAAATTCATCAAGTGAGATACATATTCAAAATGAAGTTTTATGTCTTGAGATACCGTTAAAATGATCGAATCTTGATTAGAACATAAACTGAGATTATTTAATTGAGAAGCGGTATAATTACTCGAGTAAGAGACTCGAAGCTTTTAAAATGTTATATAATAAATTAAATTATTGTGAGATATTCTATAATTTTTAATATATTAAAAATGTTTATATATATATATATTTATAAGTATATATTTTATATGCCTACGCATACACAATATATATAAAACCTGAGAAGTATCATACATATATTATGAAAGAATGTTTTCCTTTTTCTCTTTTTTTTTTGCATATTACTTAAAATAAATTTAACAGAAATATCACGTAATTGTCTACTAATATTATTTCTTTTAATTTAAAGTATTATCAGATATAGAGCTATGAAAGATTAGTGCACTAAAATAAAATTATTTTATTTCAATGATTTGACAATAAATATTATTATTAAATCATCAGCATGAATTTTCTTTATTTAAACTCGAAAAAATATGCTATAAAAATATTTCTTATCTTTTTATTATCTACATATATTAAATTGGGATTAGATAGATTTCTTTCATCCATTTAATATACTTAGAGGAAATTTATTTTTATTTTACAAATACGTGCAACGTATAAATATCTTGCTCCGTCTTTATCTTCATCTATTTGATGTGAAACACCATGAAGAAACTTAAATAAAAATCTTATCTAAAAATATCATTATTTTACACGTTACAGCTTTATATTATTTTATTTTTCTTTTTCCTTATTTTTCACTATCTAAGCAATAATCGGAAAATTTACTCAATTATAAATTATACACTTGGTACTACACGACTGTGCAAATAGTATTATAAATATATCATGTTTTCAATGTTTTCTGAAAAATTCTTGGTAGTGCTTGGTAAAAAAATGTAGGAAATATCTTGATATAGAGTCAATATTTTTTTAAATTATTTTTTACCAAGCTCACTCTGTAAAGTACAGTATTTTCTGTTCTCTTTTAACATTTCTAAATTTATACTTTATAAATTTCAAACAACTTCGTAATAATATTCCGATATAATGAGCTCAATTTTATAAGCTTGATGTATGCGTGTGTCTGTATACAATCGTATGCATAATAAATCAATGGATGACTGTACGATTAAATATTAGCACTAATCTGTCATAACCTCTCCATATTGAGGCAATGAATCTAAGCGATTTATTTGTAAGATTCTCTCTAATACTATTAACTTGAATTTCTAATTATTTATTATTGCATATTTCATTATTTTTATATAATTATAGATCTCACACATATATACACACATAAACATATAAATATAATTATATACATAGGTATATATATATATATATTAGCAAAATCTCGCAGATTCATTGCTTCTTATTGAAAAATATAATAATTTTTCGTTCATCGACGCGATACACAGCGCCGGAGTTCTAACATCATTAATCTGTTAAAAATAAATATAACTACAATTTTGTTCAAAATAACTAATATTTCAAAATATACTTAAATGGACACTGAATTTTTAATCCTTCCTTTCAAACAGATACTTAATAATTACGTATTTACCAAAAAATTCTTTCCTTAAATATGAAAATTTTGATTTAAAAAACTTAATAGAAGGTCCTCCAATTTTTATATGAAGAATTCAAAAAATCTTCAACATCTTCAAAATATTATATATAATTTCAAGATTTTAAGATTTACAAAATAATTTAGATTTTATAAATAATTATATATAATCAATAATTTGAATATGAATAATTAGTATCTTCAATAATATTAGACTGGTATCTTCAGTAATGTATTAATAATTATTACATTACATTAAATATTTTCAGAAAGAACACACGACTATCGAGAAATTTAGTAGACATGTACTGTATTACATAAAATGATGCAAAAGATGACGTACAGGCATACGACGTGCAACTGTCGCGGCAGTAAATATGGTTAACAATAAAATACATAGAAATAAGTAAAAACAATAGATTACTCTGTGATTGCCCGATGCCTGCCCAGGTCTCTTTCGCCTCTCTCTCTCTCTCTCATTTCGCCATGGCACTCGCACAACACTCCCTCGCGAAAACAAGGTTAATTACGACCGCGCGCCCGCGACGCGTCACTCACTGGATACGATGATCGCGCGGCACTTTGGCACGGCACTCCCGACGTTAATCGCGCCGCGACGCGCGCTTTATTGCACCGCGACGAATGAGCAAGAAAGCGGCGCGTCTCGCACCCGCGACGCTATGATAGCCGCGAGACGCGCAAATTAACGCGACGGCCGAATTCGAAAATGGCGGAGCGAATCCGAGGATGCCGCGGCCCGCGCGGGCAACTTCACGCGCCACCCGCCGCTCCCGCTTTTTCCCCCACCCCCACCTCCCCCGCCGCCGTCGCCGCCGCGGTGTGCCTACGTCTTTTGTTGCAATTTCCGATTTGATTCAACGGACAAAACGCTCGCGCGTTTTCGGACGACGATCGTGTCATATGTTAAATCGCAAACACACGAACGCGCGTTCGAACCGAGCGGGCGCGACATGCGCGGAATGCGTATGTAGATTCTCCGAAAACGGTCGTCGCTCCGACGGCGGACGCGTCGCGACTTTCGCGAAATCTCGAGACAAATTCAAGACGTGCATCTCACTGAACAACGTCGCTTACACACGCCCTGCCACACGAACGCCGGATTCACGCTACGCGGTTGACGAATATTCGAATATACTAATCGGGCTAATCGCGTATCATACTCGCCAAACTCGAACGCGTCGCGACGCGACGGTATAATAAAAAAACTTGAACCGCGACAACTTCGCTGCGATCATGCAGCCCGCCGCGCGCGACAGTCGCGAGTCAATTATGGCGCGACGACGAATCGCCGCGGAAGATATACGCGATGGAAATCCAAATGTCGCGCGTGATACATTTTCCCATATATACATCTCGCGAAATACACGCTTTAATAAAAGCGATCGACATACGACTGTATACCTACGCCCGTCAATCTCTCCACTCGTAAATCCGGATCGTCACTCGTAAATCACCTTCGCGATCTCAATCCGAAAAATTCTACTCGCCGCAATAGAAGCGCGACACGAGGACGTCGAATTTGTTAACGAAAGAATCATCGCCCGAAAAAAAGACTGCACAATGTGAAACGACTCAAACGACGATTCGCGCTTCGACATGTTCGCGAAAATCACTGGGGTAGGGAGGGAGGAGGGGGGGGGCGGCACGCGTGTAATATGATCCGCGAAAGTCACCTAATCGCACGTGCGGCTATCGTGAATCGCGAACTCGGGAAATGATACGAGCCGAGCACACACGGAACGACGACGACGACGACGCGAGCCTTCCGACCCGCTCCAACTACGAATAGTGTGACTCGGCGACGGAACGTCACGGAACGAACGTAAACAAGACGGCGCGCGGCGTATAGCGTCACAAAAAACATACTGCCGAGCCCGCTGGCAGGCGTGTACGCAGAGCTCGTCGTCGCTACGAGCTACTTGACGAAGTGAACGTTGACAATACGTAATAACATAAACACCTGCGTTTAGGGCCACGACACACAGAAAAATATAAGCAGTATAGAGACACGTGAACAGGGAAGAAATCAAGGTGGGTTTTGCTACTGCTTTACGGCTTTGAAATTTTGTCAAAGGGATGCCAACTTCACAGAGATTTGCGGCTTTACATTTTCGACTGTGATTGGTGGATTCACTATACTACTTACGTTTTCTTACTCTGCTTACGTTTTTCTGAATGTCATGACCCTTATTACAAACTGCTCGCGATAAATGGGATTATCGTCGCACATCTGAGTCTCCGTTTTGTCGACTCGGCGTCACGTAAGCAAGGCTTACCTTTCTACAATATATCGTAAAGCTGTAACGTAAGCCGTAAGAATCTACCAATCACAAACGGCCTTTAATTCTTTTCGATTGAGAGCTTGATGTTACCCGAGTTTGAATATTTCTCGATCTGACACGTGTGTATTACTGAATACGATGGAATATGGTGTACGAATGAAATGTGAATTGTGATTGATTGATTTTAAACATTTCATTTACGCGCGATTAAAATATAATATTTATAAAATTTATATAACGTAATTCACAAATAAATATATTTATATAAAATTTATATAAGACAATTATATAATATTTATTCGAAGAATAAAATTTGTCTTTGTTTTGATCAAATATATTTGGCGCGACTTCAATCGTGATTTTTATTTCCAAATTTTTATCCGAGAGAAGTAAAATCGCACGATTGTTTTACATATCAGGAATTATGATTTTTAGTAATAAATGAAGAAAATCAAATTAAACCATCGCAAAAAATGTTACAACGTATAATCGCATTTTTCTTTCATTTATTACAATCATAATTTTACCGCTCTCGAGATACAGAAAATTGGAACAATTTATAATAATAAATTTGTATCTCTATATTACTTTTTTCTATCGAAACAAAGATAAATTTTATTTTTCAAACTTTTTTTCAAATTCAAATTTTATTTTTTTAGATTTAATATTAATATCTGAGCGCTGACGTGACCGCACAAGCTCATAAAAAAGAAATTTTAAGCATTAACTTCAAGCAAGAAAGCGCGTTCCGCTGCCTTCTTAATTAATAAGCAATATAAAAGAATTATCAGTATTATTATTCAAAGAATCATAGGAGAAAAATAGAAGACAATGTTCCATAACTCTCATTCTTTTCTAGTTATAACAGTTTGAAAATACATTCTTGAATTTCAAGTCAGACTTTTTACACGAGTAATCCCGTTCCACTTCTTAATTAAACATTTAAGCTATTGGAATTATTTAAACGCTTGATCTCTTCTCAAGTCATCTCCGAAGCACGCTTGAGTGATATGCGCTTTTTTCTCGAGCAAGCTGAGACGAGATTCAGGAACTATTAATACACCCTCTCACAAGAATCGATTTATTGAACCGCGATAAACGTAACACAGACTGGGTCCCGGAACAAATTCCATTCGAATGTTCTTACAAGTTGAGTCGCGATTACAAATGTAATGTTATGAATATCAAATTAACTGTCAAGATCCGTTTAAATTGTATGATGTCGCGAGACTGATTCTATTTCGAATTCCTCAGTAGAGATACGATTACAAAGTTATATACGGACTTAAGTTCGGACTATTAAAAAATGAAAATCATAATAAAAAAACATGAATAAATATAATGAAAAATTCACATTAAAAACTGGTAGCCAATCACAAAATATCTGAAGGCAATCGAACAGTTTATTAATTGCTAATCGTGTAGCTACGAAGTAGTCTGTGACTCGTCACTTAAAAAAAAAACACATTTTTCTACGTTCTGGACTCAGGCACGTGTGACATTTAACAACTGAAACGCACGGTCTACTCGTCGCATAATTCCATCATATTCGAAACGCACGACATCGATCTTCGTCTTACGCAGTCGCAGATATCCGAAACCTTACTGTCACGTTGCGACAAATTAGAATGTCACGTCATCGGTCCGAGATCTTTACGTGGAGTTACCAGATGTCCTCCTTTCAACTTAAATTCCGCTTGTTAAATTGCGAACTTAGTCGACGATGGATAATTTTCAAATTATAATAATGAAAATTTTTCGAATTAATAATTTTACGATGATAAAATTAAAGTGTCACGTATTAAATTAAATGCATTAAAATGAATATCATATCGTGTTCTCTTTCTCTCTCTTTCATTTGCAATTTTATAATATTGTTAATATATGCCATCATACCTGTATATATTGTTAGAAAATCAATACTTCCGATAGTTCTCGTTTTATTTAATGTACACATATATACATGTGTTCCGCGAATTGGCAAGAGAACTGTAAATAAGATTAACAAACTAACGCAGAACGTTCGTTTAAGCGCTACAAAAACAAAAAAAAATAAAGGAGTTCGTTGATCGCGGCACAGTATCTCTGGGGAACGCGCTCTTGTTTTTTTTTTACTGACGAGTGCGGTAACCCTATAGTCTCACCAATACCGTTATGCGAGTCCACATACTGCACCCGATCGCGCGAAATGCGATTCGGAGGAGTGTGCGTCGTTGCGCAAATTTCTTATCGCGGCACTCCGTCCCGTTTTTCCGCTCGTTCTCTGTCGTTGCATAGTTATTTTGTACGCTCCGCGTCTAAGGAGCGGTTCTATCCGCGGGAATATCTCGCGGCGCAAAAGTTTATCGATAATTTAACACGCCGCCACGTGTGTATAGCGTGAGAGGGGGGGGGGAAGGGGGTCTGTTGCGGCAACGGAGAGTGTTAAGTAGCTGTGTGTATACGTATACTTGCGCCGCGCGGCTGGCAAAACGAGAGACGCCGCACAAGCGCTCGAGATATCGGCCGATGTGTTCCCATAACACGAATTTATTATCGCGAGATTTGTATACTGACGGAAAAAAAAATGTAAGCACAACGGAGGCACGATGTTAGATACCGCGGAATTGTGAAAGAGACGTACGATAAGATGTTAATTACTGCGCTCGCGCGCCGCGTGTTCAATTGGCTCGTGTGTTGTATCGCGAATATTTCCGTTTTGCTTTCGCTAAAAAAAAAAGTCAAGGACACCTCGCCGAACCAGTATAATCCCCCGCGTTATCTCTTGGCTTTCCCTCTCCGTCTCTGGTGTATTTCTCACAGTTGACAAATTTGTCATCGCGATGGATTTTATTGCGATGAGGAACGCGCCGTTTCATTGCATTCTCGAGCATCGAAATGCGCAATTAACATTCTCTTCTGGATTCTCCGAGCATTAAAAAAAAAAAAGCGCAAAATCTCTATAGAAACGAACGGAGTCACGAACGGCACCAGGACAACAAGGTTAGAGAAAATCGCAGTGAATGTAGATTGCAAAAGCATGTATAAACTTATTAAAATAATAAGAGTCAGTGTCCCGATAAGCTCGATTAATTTCCTATTTCTCGCACGGTAATTGCCATATACGTGTACCGTAATAACGTCCCACGCAATACTCGCTAATCCCGCCGTCGCGTTTTGTTCTCTCTTTCTCTCTTCCCTGTTATCCGTGGACCGCGAAAAATCCCGTGGACCCGCCCGTTATTAGCGATAGTTGGGACCGAGGGAACCGCCGAAGAGAATAGTTGGCGGTCGCTTGATCGCGGCGGTAACGGATACTTAGGCGTCTACGAGGGAGGTGCCCGGGGATACGAAGGAGGTATATACGTCTATCCCAGGTACAGACAAAGGGGCATCCGCGCGCACGAGAAAAGAAGGGGAGCGGATTCGGCGGAAACCGTGGTATAGGCGCCCGAGGAGAGGACGCGAGGAGGAGGAGCCCCCTCTCCTCGTATAGAAGGAGCAGCAGGAACGGAACCGCGGCGCTCTCTCAAAGGACTCCTACTCTCTTTCTCTCTTCTGCTCGAACCTAAATATAACAGTCAAGTGCAGCTCCTTTCCTCGATCGCGTTCCCCCGCGCCATATTGGGCGCGCACGTGGAGTCGCGCGGACAGGTCGACGCTGTCGGGGCGCACCATGTGTATACCATGGATGATGTCGAAAGTGAAAGTATCGGAAGCCAAGGTATTCGTACTTTGATATTCAGATATTGCTGACGCCCAGCCAGGTACACAGTGTCTCAAAATCTGCCGTCTCTTTTAATCGGGCGTTCCTCGGCAAATGTATATATACGGACGACTTTTAAGAAAGGTTTCGGGCAAGGTTGCCATTTCGTTGCGATTTCTTAATTCATCAGTACGTATCTCGCAGATGAGTATGAAAATTGTGAGAAGATCTGCTTGAGACACGCGTATATACGATAAAAACTTTTGTATTCTCTTTCTCAAACGATATTTTTGAATTTTATTAATATTTTAAATCTATTCTTTAGTAAAATTAAATTAAAATCGAATAAATTCGTCAGTTCATTGCTTTATTGTAGCAGAGACATTCTATTTTTCATATGGAAATAAATATAAATTGTTATTCATACAGAGAAACAAATATAAATTGCTCCGCTATGAATCGCTTTATACGACAATAGAGTAATACATTTCTCGGATTTTGGAGAAATGGAGAAACATGACCTACTTCTCGTTATTCAAATGCTGACGTAATTTCTCCCGATTTATAATAAATGTTACCCAGTTCTCGTTTTCTCTCCCGAATCGACGTACGGTCAAGCGCAACGATTGAACCGTAATGACGCATGCGTCGTGATTCTCGAAATTGAGAGGCGATAGCGTGACGTCACCGGCATCTCTGACGTAGTTCCAGCACGGTATTAAACCCGTCGACCGGGTCAGGACATTACCCCAAATAACTAAAAACATCCTAATAACTTGCAGCCGAACAATGAAACTCGATCTATCAAGGAAAACGTATATAGATACTTTTGATACTTCCCGCTGATTTTTATTCTCTGATTTATATCGCTCGACATGTGCAGTGACAGAAATATTAATACTCCGATTCCGATATATATATATTTAAATTAAATATTCCGATATGTATTAAATTCAATTCGAAATATACATTTAAATGTTTTAAATTCAGATTTTCGAATAGAGACAGAAACGTGCTTCTCGTTTTGATCGAAACGTTCGAGAATAAAAACGCCCAAAAAGTGCCTTACATATTCAGAACATCTTTTCATGAAAAAAAGAATCTAAGTGTAACGAAAACGTCATATTATGTTGATAAAAATATTTTAAGATTTTCTACAAATTTCTAGAAATTAATAAAAATCCGTACAAATTGTTCTCATAAAAATTTATATATGAAATATAAAATAGTATATCCTTTTGTAATTTTTTTGAAACAAATAAAATGTCAATCAGAAGAATGAGTTATTTCGAAATTTTCATTTTTGACGTTGGATATAGAATTTTAATATTAATACCACGTTCGATGGCGGCGCGACAGTTTGAACTACTCTATGTGAGCGATTAAACCCAATTAAACCTAACTTTCATCTTCGATTACCTATTTGACATAGGTATAAAGAGAGCAATTGGCAAGGAGCTTTCAATTTGACATTCTATACTCAACGTTTCGACCTATATCGAGAATTGGGACGTCCCACATATGGGATGTGCTTCTAGTTAGACGTGAGCTCATAAAAATTGGATTTATTCGCTCCTGAATCAAATCCGAATGCTATAATCAAATCGGTCAATTTGAAAACATTGTAAGTCCGATAACTGAAATTATTCAACGAGACAGTAATATCGTTATTCTGTGCAGATTGAAAATTACGTGCACCGAAAATTGCATCAATTTGTGAAAGAGTTTAACTAGAAAAAAAAAATATGTAAATTAAACTTGCTTTCAACATTATTTCCATCCAGAATAGTTCTTTAGTCGGCTCGTACCTTTGCAAAATATCACGTTTCAAAAATCCGATATAATCCATTTTATCGAATTTTCCATCAATTTCATCAAAGCTACTGTTTATCTCTCTCGAAACAGGTATATTGTTCTCAAACGATTTGATATCTAGAACGTATATAGCATTCAACTACAAGTGTTGTACGAGCTCACTTATCGTTTTCGCGGGGGAAAGAAAAAAAAGCTAGACGATCTACGCTGTCGCCACGTGTGTCCCGCTAACTGTCTCGTTTCCCGAAAATTACGACCTGCCGCCGTTGTTCCCGAACTGACCGATTTAATCCTGTTGGGGCGCCGCGTTAAGGTTCGCGCGCGACAAACGATAATTGTAACCAAGATAAATGGATCTGGAGACTCACCCTGCATTTTCAGCGGCAGCAATGGACATGTGCCTCCTCTCATCGAGGGTGGGCGCGGCGTCGAATTGCCGGGGGAGATCCGTGGTAATGAATTGAAAGTCACGCGTGCACGAGAGACGTTTTCCTCTCTCTCTCTCTCCTTTCCCCGGTATTCCTCTCTTCTCTCTTATGGACACTACCCCTCGCGCACCAACCAGAACTTCTCACCACTGCTACCACCGTCGGTATCACCACTGAGCGACAACAGGGTCGTTAACCACCACGCGCGACACACCAGTATCACAGAAATCAACACCGCTCTTTTCGTCGCGATTCAGAAGAAGGTGAAAGAAACCGACGGGAAAGAATAACCGCGAATCCGTTCGAATCCCGCCTTCTTCCCACGGCCTGTGGTCCATATACACACACCACGCGCACGCGGTGTCCCGGATATATCCCTCTCGAGTACGCCTCGGGCAGGGAGGCGCGGAGGGGGGGGGGGGGGAGGGAGAAACGAAGCTGTAGGCGCGGCGCGCGATATCGTTCTCGCGATATTTAATCGTCGATTAGCCGACCGACGGTGACATCCGATGATGAGTCGGAAGCTGCATCGTCCTTCCGCCGATGGTTTTCAGACGTCTTCCCGAACTCGACGACATTCGATACAGCCCCCCGTTTCGCCGCTGCTGCCGGCCACTGCTGCTCCCCTTTTCTGCTCCTCCTTCCTCACCCGCTTCTTCCTTCTTCGTTCTTCCTCACTGTGATGCACACGCTCGGCAGGTGCACTGCAGGCGAGAGGAGGCCTCACACGGAATTGGATCAGGGCAGAGTCTCGAGCGCCGTCGGCCAGCAGTGCCGAGCGCGGAGCGATGGCGTGATCGACGAACGACGGCGCGTTGATCTCTCTATCGAGAGACGCGTACACACGTCGCCGGGGTGGGCCCGTAGAACGAGCGATGGGAGTGTCTCTTCCCCGAAGCCCGGGCCCTCCTCCGATTCCGTCCTTCCGTTTCTCAGATTGTTCTTGATTTTTGCTTTTGTGCAGGTTCTCTTCGAGTTGCGCGGGAGTTGCTTTTATCTCAAGCTCTTCCTGCCGGCGAAAGCTCGAATCGACGAAGTTCCTCGTCCCGCCGCCGTGGATCCTGTTGATCCTTCCGAACTTCCCCGCGGTCCACGAAGTTCAAGGGCTTTTTTTGCGTCGAGCAAGGCAATCTCGGATCGATCCTGGAAATAGGCAATAATAAACGTGAGATGAGCGAGAGAGAACGAGATAATCGTCGGGAGCGCGGGCGTAGGAAAGGAAGAAAGAGGTATCGGTGGCTATAAAATGAGTTCACGTAACGCGTTAATGAGCGGAACGAGTAAAAAAACTGCGCCGTGCATTACGTCGTACGCGTTACGCGTTGCGTTCGACGTATTTGCATATACGGCGACGAGCTCGTAATGCGCGAGTCGTCGTTTCTATGCTTATCTGTGAGGTAATCGGCGGAATCGTTAGCGAACACAAACGGTTACCAATATACTCCCCCCCCCCCCGTCGGACTGATACAAGAGTAACTGCTTGCAATTCAGAAGCAGATTCGCATCTTTCTCGTAAATAATACGTCATTCAAACAGCTATTGTTACTGTATCATTAATGCTTATCTTAATTCGGCTATTATTGGCTATTATTTCGATTATTATATCGTTATAGTTATTTTTATATCGTTTATATCGTTTATATCGTTCTAGTTATTTTTATACCACATTTATATTTCGTATATAAAAATTCCCGCATTCGTGTATAAAAAGAGGTATTATAAGACAGAACGTATGTTTAATTCAGTCGTGTATCGTTAGAAGTAAAACAACAATATAATTATTAGAAGCTGTTGTAAATTTCCAGGGAAAACTGTATTTAATACGTAAGAAATTAATTTTGTATCTCTCAGAAATCACTGGATATTATTTTCTTTCACGGCGTAGACGTGGGTGTGAAAAAAAAGACAACAAACGTGATGTTCAGCCTTCCAGAACAATGTTACCATTGTAACGCCTTACGAGATAACGCAATTTACGATTATTACTCGACACGTATTGCACGTATTGCGTATAGAAATATTTAAATAATTGTGCATTTTCGGGAAAAAAAAATTCTCTTCCTCGAAGCTAAAAAAAGAAGCTATAATTTTATTTAAATCAAAATGAAACCTGTGACACGTTTTACAAAGAAAAATACTATGGAATTAAATTATTTTATTTTAAACATTTATTACGAGATAAAAACTTTATATATTTTATTACATTTGATTACATGTATATTTACGTGCTCACTGCATTACATGTCGTTTGCTCGCGCACATTGTAATTCGGGGGGAATCTTCCAACCGGCTATTATTTTCCGAACAACGCGTGACGCGGTGTGCCTCCGTACACGAGGTACACAGGAATCGCGCCTTCCGCAAAGCCGCGAGGACTGCCCGCCTGTTTTTCCCCGTTTTCGGCGAGGCAGAGCGGAGCGGGAAGGTTAAACGCATCCGCAACTAATGGCGGGTTTCGAAATCGCCTCTCCGCAACACACAACAACTGTCGTTCCCGTCGTCGCGGCCACGGTGTAACCTCGCGCATCACATGGCGTCGCGCTCGGCGGAGAGGCAGAGCACTGCCATTAATACAATAGCCCCCGGGTGCGTGTGCATGCGCGGCGCATGTCCACACGGCCCATTCTCTCCGGCTTCCGAAACATATGTAGACCGTGGGCGCGTTTAGGAAAACTCGGGGAGATCGATATCGTCGTCGGCCGTCGCGTCGACGACGACGCTCCGTCGCGAATTTGCGCAATTTATCGTCGGGTGTTCTACGGGGTGTCCGGAAACTCGCGCGACCGATCCCGACCGCGGTCGAATTTTCGTCGGAAGATTGCGAAAACAAAAATGAAATTATTGCCAACCCGACTAAAGATGTTCGCGATCAATGCTCTTTCTCTCTCTATCTCTCTATTTAATCGGTTGAATAAGAGAATTTTTTTACGCATCGGCGTTCTTACATAAAACACCTCATCCTTATCCGCGTAATTTTTTTATATACCCGCTCTCTCTCGAATTTTGCTATCAGATTCACAGAATCAGATTCGGAATTAGATTCACTTGAATTACACGTTTCTTTCTACGTCGGTTTAAATTAAGGTCAAGGTTCCTGGAACGTCACTTCCCGCGATCAGAATTTTCTTCTAAAAAAGGCATTATCCCGTTCGAGCGGACGTTTTTTTAAAACATTTTTAAAGCACGTCGTTTGCGTTGCATAAAATATTTTTCTCGCTACCCGCGGTTATATTAAGTGACTCATCACACGACGATCGCGCACCACTACAGAAACGCGGTTGCGAAAAATCACGGACACACGGTTGCACAAACGTGAATTTAGAGGCCGCGGCGTAGCGATTGGCCCGCGTTCTTTTTTTTTTTCCCCGGTACCGCGCGCGTACTTGAGCACGCCTCGCCGACCGACGTCGAATTCGCGTCTGAAATGCGCCCGAATGTAATTAATTCGGAAATCGCGGATCGCGCCGCGTTGTGTGCATCGCGCGTTTTAAAAGGAGCGCCGCGTCGTCAATCATCATTTTCAGATGTTCTCCAAAACAAACGTAACGCTCGCTTTAGGGTACTTACGTCACGCGAAAAACACGGTCTAGCTGCACAACCGTCGTATTTCTTTCCTTTTTTTTTTACCCTCAAACTACATCATCACGTTATCCCGGCAGAAGGTGGTTACCACGAGAATAATGCGAGTGTATGAAAACGTCGGAATACATCACAAAGAGACTTACAACGTCTCTCCGGTATTAAATTATTAAATTTATTTTCTCGTCTGTTTAAATTATTAAAAATCGTGCCTGATCGAAATATCCCCGTCGGATGAGTATGTGAGCGCGGATAAATTGAATTTTAAGAATGCACTCTCGGCAATACCTTCTTCTATAAAACCGTCGGAGATTTCTATAGACAAGGCTATTTCGCAACGGCCGCAATTATTATTTCATGGCAAGCGAATGTAATTTACAATTGCAAGAAGTTGAGATAAGATCCCCTGAAATCGGTTCCAATTAAAGAAAATATCGATAAGAAATGAGATTCTGAAAGGAAGAGAGAGAAAGAGAGAGAGAGAAACATACAGAGTCCTGTCGACTTAGGTCGTAACGTTTACGACACGTCAGCATTATGAGGTTTAGCACTCCAAGTGTGGGACTATTTAAATAACCCCGCTGCCCCTATGTTACGCAATTTAAAGGGTCTCGAAGGAAAAACTCGTAACTTTGTCGGCTTGAGCTAAGACTAAACAGAGATTAGAAAGCTGTGAATAAAGCTATATTCCTTTTCTTTGTATTATTATTATTGCTACACCGTTACTTTCCTCAGCTCTCTTACTGGCGCCTTAGCATAACGTTAAATATGTTATTTACAATTTAAATTTTCAATTTGGTAATTTTCATTTCCCTCTCGAGAATTATACGTTTCGGATTACACATGTAACTGTACGTCGTTATTATTTATAAAACATTCACCGCGAATCTTCCATTTTTGAAACGAAAATTCTATTGTGGAAACGAATATTAATAATAAATAATTCTTCCACAAACTTTTTTCAATATAATTTTCAAACGTTAAATTTTACAGTATTTAATATGTGAAGTCTTCGGAAAATAAAAACTAAACGTGGCTCAAAATTAAATTCTTCGTATTATTAGCATAATATAAATATTTTAAATCATACGTTGCTGAAGAGATAAAAATATCAGTGATACTGAGGCGCAAACATTGGCTTTCCCTTCGGATTCCTCAAAAACGGCCAATTTCGCCACATAGTAGTTTCATAAAAAACAAGGACAACGTTTCGTAGTCTTCTTTTAAAAAATGAAAGGCTTTGCGTAACCGCGACGGTTCTCAGGCCGGCAGCCCTGTGTGTACGAGGCAGTCCCCGAAACACACGTCAGAATATCGGCTCCTATACAATTTCGTGTATACAATGCGAGTACATTGTAACTCACTTCTTCGAATAGCCTGGCTTAGGCGATGCGATCGCGTGACATGCCCTTAGGGCGACCGCGGCTCACTCGAGCTCATTAGACCGAGAAAAAGTTTTAACGCAGAAACGAGAGAATCCATCGGGACCGAAAATTAGGCGGACCCCGTTCGTTCGTTCGTTCGTTCGTTCGTTCGTTCGTAGAAAATGTGCCACTGCCATTGTCCAATTTTTATCCTCCCATTATTGTGATTCGGCCCCCGGGGGCGAGCGTGCGAGGAGAGGAGTGTGGAAGGAGAGAAATGTTTGTTCCCTTCAAAATGTATTCGCCGCGCCATAAAGTAATCAATCGTTCGCTATCGCGATTAGCCCCCCCCTCTCCCTCTCACCCTCCCCGAGATAATGGATGTATCCGTGTAAGTGAGTCCGAATAGATCGCCGTTGCGGAACGGAATCGTGGAATTTGCCCTGAAAAGGGCCATCGGGTTGCTAATGGCATTTTTAGTCGGAAAGAAAAGCGCGAAACCTCGCATGTTTCGGGAGGGACAACACTTAAGGGTTATTTGACACCGAAGAATTATATGGATCAATGTGTTGAGCGCGATTCACAATGCGCGTTTAGCAGCGACTGAAAAGGCAGAGCCGAAGGATATTAAATATCTTCTCTCGGGGGGAGGGGAGAGGGGACGGGGGGGGCTTAAAGTACATCTCGGGAAGAAATTGATACTATAATTTGATAATTGGCCAATAATAGTGAGACTATGCTAAAAGTAGGTACTACAGAAATTCCCGGAGAGACAACAAATGTCAGAGTCAAGTTCGCAAAGAATGTCTGCGTGATTATCTGGTGATGAATATCTGACACTGAAATCTGCACGTGTTTCATCACGTATAAACTATAGGAGCTCTTGGCAATATATCAAAGATTTCCGAAATCCTATTGATCCAGGTCAAGAGGGATCGCTTTACACCAAACATTTCACGCAGTGTCATTTTTTTCAGACTGAAAGACACGAGGACCCCGGGTCCCTTTTGGCAGGTCCCTTTTCACGCGCGCCGCAACAAAACACGGGTGTTTACACGTCGTCACCTTGAGAAAGAGGAAGGAGGAAAAGCATTGGGAAACAATTGTGGAAACTGTCACCGAAAAAAAAAAAAAAAAAAAAATAGACCTGCCGAACAACGAGGCTCGAGAAGAAAAATGCAAAAAAAGATATAAAACACACTTTATCTTACCTTGTTCCCGCAGACAGTCCCTCTCTCTCTCTCTTTCTGTCTTTCTTCTCCTCGTATCGCAGGTAGACAGAAAGTCCCGTGGTGCGGTGCGATGCGGTGCGGTGCGGCGCGGCGCGACGAGATGAGATGCGGTGCGGCGACGCACAATCGAAAGCGCGATGGTGAACGCCGCGCGAGAGCGCGCCACGGACGCGGCGGCGGCGGCGGCGGCGCGCACAGCGGAGCGCGACGAACTTGACTCTCAGCGGAGCAGCGGACCGTCCGACGAGCGAATAAAAACGGAACGTAGAAACCCGGCCGCTGCTTTCTTGCGGCGCCGCGCGCGATCCGGCGCGCCGCCGTGCATTATAACGCCGCTGCTAACCCCGCGGGGGGACCGCGATGTTTGCTTTGCTACGTACGGAGACGCGGGCAAGAGAGACACCCGGGAGAACGGAACGTTTTCGCGAGGCGCTTGGCGAACGGCACACAACACGCGGGGAGAGGACTTGACTGACTGACTGACCGACCGACTTATCCGCGGCACAACGACGATTCCATTCTCGCTCTTCGCGCTGCCGTCGCGAGTTTGAGGTCGAGGTTGCCCGTCCGTATGTCTTCTTCTTCTCTCTCTCTTTCTCTCTCACTCTTTTCCTCTTCCTTTCTTTCGCAAGAGAGGAGGCCGCGGTCTGTGGAGGGCTGCT
This sequence comes from Wasmannia auropunctata, assembly GCF_000956235.1. Classification (NCBI taxonomy): domain Eukaryota; kingdom Metazoa; phylum Arthropoda; class Insecta; order Hymenoptera; family Formicidae; genus Wasmannia; species Wasmannia auropunctata. The sequence goes on from NW_012026890.1 coordinate 1,208,312, forward strand.
CCGAAAAACGTTGCTCCGGGGGACGGACGGCGGAAACGACGCGCGCACAGTCGCGAGAGCGGCACGGCCAGCTGCGAGAGAAATATCCGAGAAACACAGCGACGTGTCTGCTGCTGCTCCTCCTCCACCTCCTCCTCCCTCTTTCTCCCTCTCTCTTCCTTCCTTTCCTCTTCTTCCTCTTTCTACCGTCGCTCTTTCCGCAGAAAAACACAGTGGGGCGCCACGGGATGCGGTTGATATGCGTCCGCCTTATCTCCTTTATATTCCGCTTCGCACGTGTGTCGGAAACGCGCGTGCCAGCGTAATGTCGCTGCGCGACGTGACAGCAGCAACGACGACGATGACAACAATGACGACGACGACGACGGTGACGACGACGTCGGCGGCGACGGCGAGCACAGACGACGACGGCGACGACGAGGCGCCGCGCCGCGCGCGAGCCTTCCAGAAGGGTCTATCTGGTCGCGGTGTAGCGTTGTCTCGCGGCCGGCGGCCTCGCCGCTCTTCTCATCCTCCACGGCTGCCGCAGCGGCGCGAACCTCCTCCTCGCGACGGGCGCTGCTGGACAGTACACGCAAGTACGTCGCGGCGGCGGCGGAACGTCCCGCCGCGCGCCCCCCTCGTCCCCCTCCCCCTCCTCCTCGCCCTTTCCCCCGACGACTCCGCGCTCGCGGCGAGAGCGCATATATGTATGCGTGTGCCTGTGGTCTTTCTCTCCTCTTTCTCTCTCTCTCTCTCTCTTCTCTTCCAACGCTCTTGCCGTCCTTATCTATCGCGCTCTCGCTCCTTCTCCTTTCTCGCGATCTTACCAGCGGTGTCTATCCCTTCCTCCGTCTCGCTCTATCTCACCGTGCACGCAACAGACACACCGTGCGAGAGCGCGCTGTACCCCTCTCTCTCTCTTTCTCTCTCTCTCCCTCTTGTCCGCGTATTGCGTATAACGACGGGGCGCGAGCGTGTATGTGTGTTACACGGAGCGGCGCGCCGCGGATAGGGACGCAGGAGATGGAGACGTAGCGAGCGACGACGATGACACCACGACGACGACGACGACGACGACGACGATGACGACGACGACGGGGACGGAGAGCGCGCGCGCGCGCGCGCGTTGTCCGCTCAGGGTCCGCGTTGAGTTCGGCGCGCGCGGTACGTGTATATATATGTATATACGTGTATGTGTATGTATGCACACTCCTCGATTAGCGCGACCCGACGTGCGTGACGTCACAGCGGCGACGACGTTACATCGCCGCTCTCCGGCCGATTGTCACTCGCGGCGAGCGAGGGTATCGGCGATCGTCGATCACCGAGAACGGGAAAGCCGGAGCTCTCCGTGAGCGGCCGCGCGAACGAAACGGAGCGAAACGGGCGTGGACGAAAAGCGGAGTAGACTCCGAGAGACGGCCCGGCGATGACGACGACGACGACGACAACGACGAGCGGCGCTCTCGCACGCGAGAGCGAGAAGGAAAGAGGCCGCCGCGCGCGCGGGGCAGCCTGCCTTTGCGTTGTGTGTATCGCGCGGACGGCCGATACTTTTGTGTGTTATCACTGACGGCGACGTGTCCCCGTCCCGCCGGAGTTGCGCGGCCACACACGGGGGTTTACGCGGACACGACGACGCGAGAACGTCGGCGGCGCGGTGCGCGCGATGGAAAGCGGTACGGGCGCGAGCGACGCCACGCTTTTGCTTGCGAGACGGCACGCGCGAACGAAACCCGCGGTTGGTACCACTCGTGAAACGACTGACGACTCCCCGTCGTGCAACGACTGGCGCGGCCGCACCGCGAACGACGGATATCCCCGGCGGGGGGAAGGGAGATGCATGCGCGCCCGCTAGGTGGCGTTTTATCGAGAAAGAGAGAGAGAGAGCGCGAGGACTCCGCGCGCGCCTGCTCCACACCGGGGCTCCGGCGGCCGTAACGTGCGCCGCGGCCGCCGCGTACGTTACCTACATACAACAACCGCGATCGGGAACGGCGGCGGCCGGAGACGGCCGAAGCCGCGCGCGAAGCCGCTTCAATATCAAGTGCACGACCCTCCGCGGCCGCATGTCCGTCCCGTCGCGCGCGCAGACGGACGGGACGGTCGCGTGTTATATATTGCGACTCTCTCTCTGACGAGGAACGTCGCGTTCTCGCCGCGGCGGAAGTCGTTCGCGGGGAATTTTAGGCGCGTTTAATTTTTCACCCGACAAACCCGATGAACGACGAGAGGAATTCGAGTTTTGCGCGAATTGTCGAGGAAATAACTTGACGAGAATCCGACGATCTCCCGCGGATTCGAAGCGTGCAGCTTTATCGCGAGAAAAATAAAATCCCTCTCTTTTTAAGAATGACTATTTTTTATTAATCACATTAAATAATTCTTATTATACCAAAATTCGGAATAGCTATACTTTGAATGGACCTGGTTTTCTATCCCATAGGTTTCTCGTGTTCTACTTTCAGCGTCGGGAATATTAGCTTTCGGAAGACTTTCCGACATATGTAGAGATTCGCGATACATAATTCCGTAATCTATAATTCTGTTATAATAATTGAAGCACACCAGTCTTCCCGATGTATAAATAGAGATTCGCTTTTATTCATTTGCATACAGATGTACAAAAAGAATCATAAATCTTGGATCACAATTACGCATTACCGTTTAGTATTTTCATCGCTTTCGCTCCGAGAAGCTGGAAAACTGCGAGTATTCCGTTTAATTGATTTTTGATGATTTGGCGTTTACTTTTTTTTTACACATTTTCCATCGATTATTTCGCTCACTATCCCCCCTCCCCCCCCCCTCGGACTTTTACGCGCGAAACAATCTCTCCACTGTCTTTATTCTCTCGACGTCGCTCTCCGTCGTTTTCCAACGTTCGAACACGTCGTCCACAGTCTGACCGTGATTGTCTTTGACGGTGCGATCGGTGATCGGCAGCAGCCTCTTGACGATCTCAACGCCCTCAGCGGAGCCGCCTATCATTGGGATCGCCCGGTGCAGGGCCGTCCGACCGTCCGCGTCCGTCAGATCGGGCGCCGCGCCGTGGCGCAGCAGCAGCTCGACGACTTCGGCGTGGCCCGTGCCGGCCGCGCGGTGCAGAGGCGTCGCTCGCATGCCGCGGGTGCACGCGTTCACCTGCGCGCCGTGCTCCAGCAGAATCTCGCACACGCGGATATGCCCGCCGCGCGTTGCGTAATGCAACGCCGTGTAGCCGGCGGAGTCCGGCTGGTCGACGAAGACGCCCTTCCGCAGTAGCTTGTTGACGCGATCCACGTCACCTTCCAGCGCTGAAAAAAAGTAAACACGCGCGAAAAGCCAAAATAAAGGGCGCAGGAACGTAAAGAAAAAAACAAGTCGTAAACAAAATTCCTGAAGATAAGAATCGAAACTCAACTCACTGGTTTCGGATTGAAAGTCACACATTTTTTTTGTCGCTGCTGACAAAATTTGGAATCGATTATTTCTTGGCGAAAAATTGTGGAAAAAATTATTACAAGCATACAGTATAAAAGTAATGACAAAATATTAATGATTATTATAATAAAAAATTTTATTGTAAGCTACATGCAAAAGTCATAAGTTTTAATACTCATAATAAAAACATTATTATTATAAGTAATGCAAAAGCATAATAATAAAGTTCTAATAATTATTAATATATTTATATTATAATAATTATTAATATTTATTTATAAGTTTATTTATGATTTTTACTTATTATATTATTATATTAAAAATAATTTTTTCCAGTAATACATTTCAAGAATCTATAAAAACTGCATAATAGATTCCGACTTCCCTTAGCTTTTAACTTTACATGTTTTCGCAATAATTTTATAATTCGTTTAGAAATTAATTTATATCATGCTTTGCAAATCATCTTTTGAACATGTACGATAATGAGAACAGAGACAACTGAATTCCGTTACAATTTCGAAACTGGAGCGCGTAGTAAAAATCGAATCGTATTATCATTCCGTTTATTTGCGACCAGCGTTCATAATGCTTCATCACATACTATCTATCCTTATTCCGCGTAAATGTCTGTATCAACAACGGTGCCGCTTTCCATTTACCTGCTGTCCAAATCCCGCGTTCGAAACCGATTTCGTCTACGGTCTGACAAACATTGTACCGTGAGGCAGTCAGTTCGCAACACGTTTTGTGATCGTCAGAATGCTCCATTGTTTATCGTATCTGCAAATGACTGTTAAGAAAATCCTACATTAAGGTTCGACTGACTGAGGTATTGCGCATCATGAAGAGGAACAGATCGCTCTGAGTTCAAAGGAGGTAAAGACTTTTCGGCGTGTATACGCGAACACACGCACAAACACAGACTTCTTCATCGGTATATTTATTTCTCATATAGTTTCTAAACACAAACGATCATGTACAACATTCAATTACACGCTGAGTTATTAGGGCCGCGTACAACTGTCGTACATACAAAATATATGTAGTTTCACGTGTGAAAGAGATTAATTAGCTGTACTTAAATATAAAATACATTACATAAATATAAAATTCGTCGAACTAGCGCGAACGTTACTCGGAATCAACTATTCAGACTGTTAAAATTATAACGCCAAATGCTCTTCGTTCCCGTCACCAACTGTAACTTTTGATTTTTTTTCTACTTATACATGTATAATATATAAACTAACAATATAAGCGTCACACTGCGAGATAACGATCGTTCTTTATAATTTCGTTCAATTTGTAGATTGAATTCTTAACAAATACAGGAAACATCGATTGCAATAATACTTTGGATTGATATTAATGCTTTGTGGTAGGATCTTTAGATCGACATTTATAATTTGCAATAAGATTGATAAACAGCATCACAAACATCATATATCAATTTTTTTTTCTGATTGGCTCTACAATCAGAAATAAAACTCTCTGGACCGCAATCGATCCGGAGGAACAATATCTCACGTGTAACAATAACTATACGATAAATCACCTCTATTAAAGCAAATGGTGGGAAAAGTAATTAGACGCTATTATATTTAGATATAATACTATACTAATATAAAGATATAATATGTATAAATGGTATTTTTGCATGTATATAATAAAATTTCGTTCTCCACAAACACATATAAGTGGACACAGTTTGAAGCCAGTATGGGCCAAATTTGATGCAATGTAAACAACGTTGCGCCCGATTTGGCCCATCTGGATCCTACAAGATTCACGTTCTAGACCTTCAACAAGGCAAATATTTCAAAAAAACCCATTTTTCATGCAACGAGGTAAAGATATCACAAATCATTGTATAATTAATTAATACTTCCATATTGCATGTATAACGGATATAATGCAATCAACGCACGTTCCTTTGGTCAGAATTTCCGCGTCCACTAAATTACAATAAATTACAATCCGCAGCGCGATTTTATTTTGCGCGTTGCGAAAGTCTTTACGCGGTTCAATCTCCGGAATCGTACCCCTTCCCTCCCCTCCCCCTCTTTCCCTCCCAAACAGTCTTATCATGATTATACAATCTTACCGCGTCAATTTTCGAAGTCGTAAAAGAAGGAACTCGTCATTGCGGCGGTACACAAAAAAATATCACGTTCGATAACGTGAGAACCCTTCGTGCGATTTCGTACAAGGACTAATGCATAAGTTTCCTAAGGGAAAGATGAAATATTCATTTTCCAAACTATTCTAACGGAATACACGCTGCACTTCGTACACATACCGGTTCAATTTCGCAAGGTACAATAGAACATTTTTTAAAGATAGCCCTTTCAAATTGATCCGTACGTATATACATTTAACTCGTAAAACTTCGAAGCGCAGTTACACAGACGTAATTTCAGACAAATACTCACTACTCGCAAGATATCAAAGCAAATGTAAAAAAATTCAAAAAATTGCAAATCTCATCGATTTATCGAAACTAATTTCTACAGTTGGATTCATAAAGACACATGTATATATCATATATATATATAAGTTCTTCAAGAGAATATATGTGTAGATAATATAATGTTCTTGCAGTAAGGCCCATTTTTATAACATTTAATTTTCCCGCTGCATTGTCCAAAGTATCTCGGCATCTCCGGTAGTACAAATAACTCGATAGCCGAGCTCAGCTAGAGCATTTATGACGGAGAACGGTGTGCCTGAAATCAATTTCGCAGCGTAAGATCTTAAAAAGTCCTATAAAGATTGCTAATATTATTATACTATTTAGATCACAGCTGGTTTTGTCCAAGAACTTTTATAAATTATAATATTTGTCTTAATAATAAAATCTTTATTAGATTAATTTAACTTTTAAAAATTACTGAATCATTGTGTCATAGTCAATGAAATATTTTACGATAATAATACAATAATTGTATTGTGACAAAGGACGGACTCCCAGAAAGATCCAAAATCCTATTGGCGAAAAATCTCATTATCGTAAATCTACTGTTTAAAAGAATTTTAAAAGAATTTTTTTCACGGATAAAGTCATCGATGTAATGTTTATTTAATGCGTATTTCGATCACAGGTATTGTAATTTATCTTTGATTAACGAGCTACGTTGCATTGGAAATACTATTAATTTACATAAGAACGTTAACTCGTCTGCATGCTTTCTTGAATTGACAAACAAATTGAAGAGATATGGCACAATCGCGACATACTCCGTCCCGATTTATTACTTCTACGAATCAGCATAAAATAATATTAGCTACATCATAGTTGTTTTGCGAATATCTTAATATTTTGTTCAACAATTTTTGTCGTAATTAATGTTTTCTTTTCTTTACAAAATTATTGACGCGATTCTGTATAGCTACTAATTGTGTACATATTAATTATTGTAATAAATATCAAAAATTAAGGGCATTCTCTAGTAATTTCAGTCGAGGCTGCTAACGCGTTTACTTCATGTGTTCTTATAAAATCATAATTTTAAAGAACCGCAGATAATTGCACAAATAATTGTACGAATCGTTTAAAATTTTTTTTGCCAGTAATGCTATGTAACTAACAGAGATTTCATAATCAAATTGCTATGTTCTCTGTCATATACACGTATGCATGCATTCGCAAAATTAACGTTTGCGCGCGAGTAAAAATTGCATCATAGCCGAGGGAACTTGGATCTTTTCGGAACTTCGCGATCTGCACAACTCTTGATCTCGTCGAAATTATGAGTTCATTAACCTTTTAGCATAATTGCATTCAAGACATTCGTGCTACCGGCGGCCAGCGGGAAACGGGTACGTAAAGCTGCTATCTCCTTCGGCGACAAACCGAAGACCGCGCAATCGGTCGCGAACGGGGACGCTTTTACACCGATGTAATAGAAAGTGTCGTCTTCGTCGCCGACGATGGTCTGCTTGGTTGTCGTTGCCATTGCCGCGCTAAAAGTATCGTTATACCTCGTTGTGCTTTACTTCTAAAAGAAAAGCAAACGTGACGCACGTGAGTGACGATCGGAGCCGTTTATCTCGAAAGTGATGCGAAAATCATCCTTCGAGCAATTCTTTATGAGATCTAAAGGAAAATTCAGAAAATATCTGCGTCCACTATAGGTTTTTATTATCGTAAGATTCCGTGATATTTTCTCCCTCTGAATAGTTACGGTTCGACCAGAGAGTAAAAATGAAAATCATCTCTCTGAGATCCCGTTGGAGCTAATACAAAAATGCGATTGGTTTTTTAATTACTTTAAAAATATACGTATGTAGCTTCAGAATTCACATTCGTCAATAAAAAAATAAATAAATAAATAAAGTTTATATAGATAAAATAGATTTTAAAAAATGCTTCCTGGACAATAAAATTCTAAATTGCTTTTTTAACATCTTACAATTATTTTGAAAGAAAATAATTAAGGTATAATTATCTTGCAGGAAATGAAATATCTATCCTGAGAAGATATACCGCTTTCAGGATAAATGGCACATTCCGATCGAATAAAACGTTGCTGAAGCTGATATATTAACGTAATATACCGTATCTCCAATAGAAAATCAACAGAAGGATCGAAAGTATTTAAGGAAATGATAACACAAGAAAGATAGGACATAGTTATTCAAATTTTATCAAAGTACTTTTAAGAGAAAGAATAACAACTTGATAGCAAGTTACGTTATTTTTTTTCCTGTTGACTTCTTGTTTAAGTATATTGCTTAAGATAACTGCAGATAATTTCTAAATAAATATTTTCTATTGGAAGAATAAAATATTAGCACATATGTAAACATGAACAATATATACAAATGATATTGCTAAGACTTATGAATTGTCAATGAAAATTCACGTATTTTCCGATGATATATAAAATTCCGAATAAAAAAACATTGTTAAAGCTTTGCAATGTGAAATGATATCAAAAATATTGTTTTCAATTTTTCGTAAATAAAATCCGAAAATTCTAAATAAAAATAATTTGATATAAATGTGTGCAGTCAACAGTAGATCTATCGCAAGTACATAAAATACTATATCTTTAAATACAAAATGTTTTCACAAAATCGTATAATTCTCGTTTTATACATATACGTAAAAGAGTAAAAATTCATTGATTGAGTCATACGTTATTACGTGCTGCAAAAAAAAAGCGATTGTAAAATTAATTCAGAATTTTATGTGCATATCGGAACATATTTGAATTGCTTAAAAACTATATCTATTTTATTGTTATCAATTGCTATGATGCAGAAAAAAAACAAATTGTTACATATATGTGCAAAACACAATAGGAACTTTGAGAAAAACAACAGTTATCTAACATTAATTAATATATATCGTTAATTATATGTATAAATAGCATTTTATAAATATGTCAAAATTACGATACAGATCATTCCGTGTAAGGAAGTATTTCATTGCTTTTTACTTGTCAATATAGGTACATAATACTTTTAAGGATATATAAAATCATAGAGAATTTTGTATACATTCATCGGGACTGAGCAGGTTCTCTATTCTTTCCTTCTTATTCAATCCTCTTTCACATATTCAGTCTTCTTCGTATTCATAGAATAGAAATGTGTGCGCCATCAATTTAGGGTAAGAAAACGAGAAAGATAGAAAAAGCGTAATTAAGTAGCAAGCATAAAAATGTGTAGTGGAAAAGTGGTATAGGAGAAATATTGCGTTTACCGAGATTAGAGAGAAAGAGGCCGGGAAAGAATAAGGAATATAAATTATTTTTATAAGGCATTCTTGAATCATTTTAAACAGACAGTGAAGAAATTGTGCTCAATTATGTTACATGCGACGTCATTCCTTCTGCTCTGTCCAATTAACTGTTTCTCGTGCTCTTCTTTAAAACGCATTATGTATTATACGATTTCGTGCGCTCACTTCACTTGTCTACTGCACGGATAAAAAAAATGATGTATATTAGCAGCATTAGCCAACAGCAGTCTAATTGAAAATAATCTTGTTCACTCAATAACAGTATTAACGAAACAAATAATATTCTATTGAAACAAGAGCACGGCGCATTTATTTCATTAATACCGTCTTTGCATTAACAAGATTATTTTCAATTTGCCGACCAACGCTTAATACATCATTTATTTTCCGTATATGGTCGTATTATACGAGCTTGCCAAATTTACTAGTTGTTTGTCGACAAAGAACAAGAGTCCTCGAGAGAGAACTTACGAGATTTTAGATAGAAACAAAAGACGATAATATATTGGATGGCCTCTGCTGAAATTGGATTTCTCTCATTTCATTTTTTACGGCACTTCCACAACTTTTACAAATGTATGGGTGGCTACACGTATATACCGATAGCCGACATATCTTCAATGGACTTATCGTATATACAATGAAATATTAGTCTAATTCAAACATCTCTGAGTAATGCGTTCGGTATTTACATGCAATATACGTGAAGATAAAAGAGTCTCCTTCTATAAATATATCTGTAAGCTGTTTGAACATAACGTAATAATCCGATATGTATACAAGATAGCATAAAGTATCTATAAATTCGTATCACAAAAATATTTAATTTAAATTTCAATGGAACTTCGTGTATTGTCGTATTTCTTTTTTTTTTATTCTATTTTATCCTCAACAGAGATAAAAATATCTGCTAATATTCGAATCGATATCTGGCGAGTCTAAATAAAAATGGTAGCACAGTATCAATATTGTGCTACCATTTTTATTAGACTCGCCATATGTATCATCGCTTTCTATATCAACAAAAGTGTTGTATCAACACTTTTTCACACAGTAATCTACATATGAAACTCTTTTAATTCATTTTTTGCTAAGCTTGTTCACTGTACTTATTTTTCAGAGTGAATTTAACGATAATTATCCATCCCGAAAGTGCCAATATTAATTCAATACGTGCAGTTTGCTACTTTTAGCGCAACACGCCGTCCCTGAATTAATATTAATGTATGCACATACTGTAACAACTTGTTTACATTGCAAGAACGCGTTGAGATTGTTAAATCAGAGTAGATAATGAAGTAGGTGAGCTTGTGCCTTAGAAGCGTTAGAATGGGCGTGCCTAATGAACGGTAACACTTATGCCGTGCAATGACAGGTGCTCTCTTAAAGCGGCAGTAAATACGAATTTTCGAGCCATACCAGCTTTTACAACGGGCGCTTTACAGGTTGCAGGATCGGGTTCTGCGAATTCTTTTCTCATAGTCCACATATACTCATTATAATCCTGCTTAATGCTAGTACTGGACGATGCGACGACTTTGTAACCGAGTACCTCTAATGCGGTCAATATTATGCAGGGATGCTGCAAATATACTATCGTCGAGTCGTCGCAATATCCTATAGAGGAGAACCGACCCAACTGCTCTATGTCAGCCGCTATAACATAATTTGAATATTACTCGCACTTAAAAAAAAAAAAAAAGACTTGATTTATCACCTGCAATATTTCCAACTACAACGTTACTCGCCGTAATCTTGAAAGATTAAGCGCGTCAATTTGCCCGAAGTAAAAGATAGCAGATATAAGTACGTCATATCTGCTATCTTGAAACGTTATTTCTTGCGCGTAGAAAAATTACTAGGAAGAAAAAACGCGATACATCGAGCTCTCTCAAATGTGACTCATTAATCGCGGAGCGACGTTATTTAATTGAAAAGTTTGAGTAAGCAAAGAATAAGATGTAATCAATTGTGCATAAGGGCGAATATACAGAGGAGTGTTTCTTTCGTACCTTTAAGCCCTGACACTAAAACCCTCCAGGGATATTTATGACTGTACGACGCTAGATTACCACGTACTAGAATGTATGGCATCTGTAATAGTCAGCTAAGACAATCTGTAATAGACGACACATCCTATGGATACATGTAACACATATTCGGATAAGTATAACTATATAGTGCTAGACATTTTCTGCTAATTATCTGATATGAGAACAATTAATGTGCGCTAATTGGTGTGCAATTTGAAGCGCTATAGAACCTTAGCTTATCAAACGCAGTTTATCGCAGCGAAATTGTTACGTTGTAAATGTCAGACGGGGTCCAGAGAGTTTCGAAAGATCGTCACATCGTTTGCAAATTTTGGTCTTGCAAAATCGACAAGCTAATCGTGTACACCTACTTATCGAAATCGGTATCAAAAATAATGAATGTGAACAAACTAAAGGCTATATTTAGTCAAATTAGACCGCTAGACTAAAGGTCGATCGATATAGGAAAAATTTCCAGAGATTTCCCAAGAGAATCGACAAGTTTCAGGAATGCGGCCGCACGCGCGCGGCGTGTCAAAGGTCATTCTACAATAGGATCAACATAGCCGTATGCCTGTAAGCCACAAGAAATTGATCAATCGTAGTCGAATTATTCGTGCCAAAATTCGTTCCAAATTCTCCCCACATTCGACCGTGATTTGATCAATTTCTCACGGCTTACAGGTGAGCTTTACAACTACGCTCACGCTAGCGTAGAACGGCCTTAATGGAGATTCCGCGAACCTCCATTGTCAGTAAATGTCACAATGATGCTCGTCAGAAAGGTAGGAGCTTCGTAAAGAGCTGGCCTTTAGTTTATTTAATCCTGATTTTTCTTTTTGCAGTCACCAAGTGACATTTGGAGTCATTTTTAAAGAACGCGAAACATAACCTCCGCGTAGTAAATAAAAAATATGGGAAATACACGAGTTATCATAATCGATATACAAATAGACTGTACTTCCGTAATCTTGCATGATTTATCTGCTAGAACACCTTCGATCGATCTACTCGCGGCACGTAACATCGCGAGCTTAAAACACACCCGAATACAAATACACCCCTTATTTTGTTCAAGCGGACAAAGCGGGACAAATTGTCGGGCGAGATACGCCGTACGAATCGGCATTTCTCAGTAAATCCGAATATTACTATATCAAACGTGACTCAAGAAAAAAAAAAACAGTTCACTTTATCTCGACACATGCGTCACATGAACTTCCCTAATTGCTGTCGATACATATATGTAAATTATACTATGACTCTTACCGATACAGGAAGAGGGACGGAGGGAGTCGAGGAATCCCAAGAAGCGGCTTATAAAGTTATATGCCCTCTCGGCGATATAATTCAAGTCAATCGGCCACGTACGTGATGATCGACTGTCCCGGGCTCTCTTCTGCCTTCCGTTTTCTGAAAAACGTACCGGAACTTACATGAAACTCTTACCGCAACGCACACACATTCGGACTCGACGAGGCGAATGAGAATGAGAATAAACTGGAATAAACACAAAAAAAGATGTATGTACGCAGTATTTAATGGCACGAGTACGCCCGAAACGCAGGAGACAGCTAGATGCGAAACAACTGGACGTGGAGAAATTACGAACGGCGGAAGAGAGAGAGAGACGACGGTGAGTTCTGATTGGCTGCGTTACGTCACCGCTCGTCGAGGTGCCGCTCGACGAATCGGATTCGCGCTTTCGGCCGATAAAGCGGCGCGGCGCTGCGGCGGCGACTGTTGACAGTTGGCGCGAGTGGGCGCGAGTGGAGAACAAGAGAGCCCGTCGCGAGTCGTGCGAGCGCAGGCTGACTGGAGGGACGGGACGGACTTGCGAGGCGAGTGACAGGTGGTTTGACGTTTCGCTCGTCGTCGCCATCGTGTCGAGCGTAGCGACAGCGCGGCGGCCTGCCTGCCATATTGCGCGTGATATCTCGGCCCGAGCCGTCGTCCGCGTCGTCGTGCGACCCTCGACGACAGAGTGAGCTCGCGTTTCGTGGAGAGTCCCCGCCGGACAGTTTTCTCTCCCCAGTTCACACCCCCCTCGGTCACGGCCCAGCGGCGGCCACGGCAAGGCAAGGCTACTCCGTCGAGTGCTACACCAAGTACGGCGCCGATCGCACGAGAGCGTGAGTGAGTAATCCACCCGCGCGCGCGGATTGTTGTTGACATCAAGGGAGTCGACTCGTAACCGCTCGAGTCGTCGGCCCAAGTCCCGACGATCGAAACGCGAAACCATCGCGCGTCGTCCGTGTTCACGTCCACGTCGTAAAAACTTCGCGGCCGCGCTTATCCTCGCGCTAATTAGGAGGCTAACGTAATTATATGGGAGTGGGCGGCGCGGGTGTATTGTTGACGTTGCTGGCCGCGACGCGTCAGCGGAGCTCGGAAAGGCTCCTGCGCCTTCGGCGAACACATGTCCCTTGTCTCGTGTCGGTCGAATTCGATCTATCTCGAGAGCCCAGTAATTTATTATATATCGGTCGGTTTGCGAAATGTCAGCTCTGCGACGAGGAAAGGCTTTTTCTCAGGCTATGAATGATTAATAAATTTGCAAACGACGTGTTTCTGTGTGTCACGAAAGCTCACTACCGAACGTTGTTATTTTTTTTTTTTTTTTTTTTTTCGAAACGTAGCGAATTCTATATCGTTATATATATATTTATAATATACACAGCAATAATAAATAAATCGAATAAATAAATAATATTAAAATCCATACAACGCACATTTTAATCAGCAAAGCTGTATAATCTATTTAAAAATTGAATGGGTGTATGTAATATTTCTTTGTCAAGATTGATAATAATTTAAAGTTTTTTTTTTTATTAATTTTGAAATTATGATTGGAATTATATTATAACTGTCAAAATTATTGACTTTAAGAGATTCTCACCTGTTGTTTGGTACACTCACTCTTATGAGTCATCTCTTATCTCATGTTAAATGAAACAAAAGAACGTGGGATATTCCGCGAAGTGTGAGATTAGCATAATTTACCTAGATATCTCGATAATGTAACGTTTGCAAACACTAAGTTTATAGCAAGTTGAAAAAATTACTTCAAACAACTTTTACAATAGATTAAGAGTTTTAGTTTTATCCTTTGTATAATAATTAATACGATAGACAGTTACAAAAAAATATAATACATATAAATAAAGATAAAGATAAAAATATAATATATTTTCTTAAAATCTTAATTTCAGGTGCAAAATGTCGACCGGTCCATATAATTATTCCTATATCTTTAAGTACATCATCATAGGGGATATGGGAGTGGGCAAGTCATGCCTGCTTCATCAGTTTACAGAAAAAAAATGTAAGTAGTGAAGGAAAGAATTAAATAAATTAATATATATTGCATATAAAATTATGAGTAAGAATTGTGCTAAATTAATTTAATAATTTATCATTACTTTTTATGACACACTCTTAAAGGATGTGCTGTAATCATATGCGTGCATAATTATATGACTGCAGCACATTATACTGTATAAACATGCATCGTTGTGCATGACATAGACAGCATTTGTAGTTGTAGTACAACAGTGCACTGACTTTTGTCTCATCTGATAAAAAATAATCTCTTCTGAAGAAAAATTATTAAATGAAAAAATTATGTATGCAATATTATAATGGATATTAAATTCTTCATCTCTCTCCAATGGCAGTTAAATTTAACTTTTTTTAAAAATTCATTATAATCTCTTTAATAAATATTACTGCAGAAGTTATTATTTTCAGACTATATATTTGTATAATTCTCATAAATCTGTTTAAATAAAGATACGGTTTTTTACTCTCCATAATTAAATTATACGTAAAACTATTTTCTTCAAATGTGTTTCCAAAAATAAGACTAAATTACTTCTCAGTGTGTTACATTTTGCTTGTATCTTTGTATTTATACAAAAAAGTTGAAGAATAAAGATATCTATATAAATATTCTTTTAAATTTAGTCATGGCAGATTGTCCACATACCATTGGCGTCGAATTTGGGACTAGGATTATAGAAGTAGCGGGACAGAAGATAAAACTGCAGATATGGGACACTGCTGGGCAAGAACGATTTAGAGCAGTTACTAGGTATAATAGTTGCAATTTTTCGGACGATAATCGCACCTGACAAATATAAAATTATAAATGCGTACGAAAGTGAAATTATTTCTTCTTAGATCGTACTATCGCGGTGCAGCTGGAGCATTAATGGTGTACGATATTACACGCCGCTCGACTTACAATCATCTCAGTAGCTGGCTGACAGACACGAGGAATTTAACAAATCCGAGCACTGTACGTATATTGCTATATTATATTACATGCCACAATGTGACTATAAGTATTCTCTGTTTAATTGAATTGTAATTTGACATCTGCACGCAATGTGCGAAAAAAAGTTACTTCTCTAAAATATTTTATAATCACGTAACATAAAAATTAATTTTTGTGCAGGTTATATTCCTAATTGGCAACAAAAGTGATCTTGAAGGTCAACGCGACGTTACCTACGAGGAAGCAAAGCAATTTGCTGACGAACACGGCTTGATGTTTGTCGAAGCTAGCGCGAAGACGTGAGTATCTCTAACATCTTAATGTATTTAAATATAAACTTTCATACGATTGTAAATGGAGTCGTGCATTTTAATTTCTCAGGGGACACAACGTGGAGGAAGCCTTCTTGGAAACTGCAAAGAAAATATTCCAAAGTATACAAGACGGACGGTGAGTTTGACCATAGTTCACTTTTGTTATTACATCTAATTACATAAAATAAAAAATATTTAGTACGTTGAATAAAACGACTTTCATCACGTTCAAAGTTACAAAATACAAGTTATAAATTAATAAATATTTGGACTAATGTTAATTCGTAAATTATATTTCTTTGATTGACAGATTGGACCTAAATGCGGCGGAATCTGGTGTACAACATAATCCCAGTCAGCCAGGTCGCACCAGCCTCCAAGGAGTGTCTAATGAACAGCAGGGAGGAAAGGATTCCTGCTCCTGTTAGGTCTTATTTGTTTGTATATAGATATATTAATTGATCGGTACTATTAATGCATATATGATTTGTACTAAGTGTAGTTGGCAGATTGTCTCGTAGCCTGTATCCTCCCTTTGATAAGCGAGAAGTCCACTTGAGAAAAAAGAAAGAAACACGTTCAGAATGTTCTTTTTCTTTAATTAGCGTCAATTTACGATGTTCAATACAATGTTATAAGTACACGACACAATATAGAGAGAGAGACGTACATTGTAAAAATAATTCCGGTAATGCTACTAAGTTTTGACGTGCGGAGAGTCAGATCTGTCGATAAAAGCGGCTTTTGTATATGATTATTGCAATTTATATACTGTTTTCACGTAGACGTTTTGTATATTTCATGCATTTTTTTTTTCGTGAAACCAGATAAAGGAAGAGAATTCGTTTAGAATATACATATAATAGCACGTATGTAGAAGCCGATCAACCTTTCTCCATAGGTTTAACTGAAAATTTCCGTCGGAACGACGTAACAGCGAACACAACGCGATTTGGAATTTACATTCAATTAATTTACATCTGCATGGGAGGATCACATATTTGTTGTAACATGTAAGTTCTTGCTTTAAAAGATTTAATCAATGAAAATTAACTTAAATTATGAGCGGTCAGATTTTTCTCAATCTCACTTTTTAAACCTGCTTTAAACTTGATAAGATATGCACATTCATTGCGAGCTTCGTGATTTCAGTTATCTTGCAAACTAATTATAGACGGAGAGAGAAAGTAGGGATCAAAAATTTACTTCTTTTTTTTTTTTAATTAATATCAAAAATATATCTCTATTCTTGATGAAACATAAATATATATATATACATATACGTATGTAAATTTAACATTGTTTTTAGACAAATTAAAGATGGAATTATTCGCCTTTCGTTCGTGATATCAATTGCAAATCCATTTTTGTTTTGTAGAATTTAAACCAGCACATATATATATATAGTCGTATTGTTACTTGAATATTACATGAAACAGTGTAGCTTGAAATATTGTCATGCTATTTTTTTCCACGTTTTTTTGTTGTCCACCCAGCGGATCTTTAACTTAACATATGATACTTCTATGCTTTATATTAGAGAACAGTATTAGCAAGATTATTTTTCACATTACTTATTATATTGAAAGCTCACATGAACATGTAAACTAATTCAACATTGATAAATTAATTGGTGTGCTCTCGCACACACACATGGAATTATATAAGCTCTATCTTGTTATGATTTGATGGTACAAAGGTAATCATTGATATGGCTGAGGCTCCATAAAGAAGTAAAAGAGAAAAAAAATGAAAGGCAGCATGCAACGAACACGATGATTTACGTTCTCTTCAGCGTTATGCGACTTGTGAACGATTTGTATTCGATATGTTATAAACGATATGTTGCGGTAGCGTAAGATAATAATGCGAAGGATCGCTTCGAATAAACTTGACCAAAATTTTATCAACCTATTTGAATTACGAGCGGTTGTTTTACTGCACACCCTCTATCAATTGTGTTATCTAAAATCTCTTAGGAGGCAACAAATACAATAACATCAAGATTACAATTCTATTTTGTTTGTCGTACATTCAATAGAGCATTCGTTTGATAAAACAGAAATTCACTTTCTCACGAATTCTTATATTTTTGTATGTCATACACGTACAAGTATGGGAAAATGCCCGGGAATAAATACTTCTACATAGTGCTTTAACAAAGAGAACGCCAATCTTTGTTTTTGTTAATGGATGCTTTCCTACTGAGCTGTGTTGATTCATTATGACTGAATATTGATTCAAATGAATACAGATTTTTTTCACATACATAGTATTTATTGTCATTTACTGAAATCCTTAATGTAATTTTTGTGGAATCTATTTCACTAGCCAGTATATTCTACTTGTATATTATAATCACATACAAAACTTGTACAATAAAGGATTTAACTGTTCGCATCATTATAAAGTAGAATAATGTAATTTCTTAAAAATCTTTTTATTACAATCGAACAAATTTATTTTAGTTTTATAATAAAATATATGCATTTAAATGTCGATCAAATTTTGCTTGCAAAAATTAATAACTAATAATGTGCATTTTTATAGACAAAGCTTGAAAAAATTGATTATACTGGGTGTCCGGAAACTCGCCCGCAAAGCTTGAAAAAATTGATTATACTGGGTGTCCGGAAACTCGCCCGCACTACTTCTTGAAGTGACTGAAGGGACCCAAAAAGAAGGAAAAAAGCTATATATCTCGAATCTCTTCAAGAAGTAGTGCGAGTGAGTTTCCAGACACCCTATATTATAATTATCCTTCAACTCTCGAAGATAACAATGGATTTAGATCATTCGCAACAGCCGGAAAAGATCAAAGAACACCCTAAAAAGATTATTAATATTAGCGAAATAGTATATTTTTTTTCATTTTAATTCACTTTTTTGTCAATCAAACACATTTCGCGTTTTTTATCATTATATAACGCCTTGTTAAATAACATGGCTGTTGTTATCGTAAATGCCGCAATATTCTGAGAATACAACTCAATATAAGGTCTAACAAGATCTAAGCAACGTGATCACATTGCGTGTCAACGAAATGTCAGTACCTATTGTCCGTGTAGTCGAAAAGCCACGGACTCGATTTTACTTGATGAACTCGTGTCGCTCCCGAGGAAAATAATATTCCTTGAAACCATGATGTAATCATGATATAAGAATACGTCGTGATTACATCATAGTTATGTCGGGTCAGTGTAATTGCGCGTTCAAGAGAATCTTGGATCCATCTTCATCAAGTTCACCAGTTTTCGCTTGCTTAACACGTGTGTGATATTTCTATATTTTTTCTTTTTTTATTAGGAAGGATCAGCATGTTGCTAAGAACTGTAAGAAAAACATTCATTTTAATATTGAAAGAATCAATGAAAATAAAGAACGTAGCTGTTAGTAGGATAATTATATCACTCTTCTAATGACTCTTCAGATTATAATAAACATTCTCTTCATGCATATATCTATACATATTTATACATAACACATATTTCGCTGATTCTTCTCTCTTTTAGCCATTGAAAAATATCGAAAGCGGATAGAAATTACCTTTGACATTTTCGCAATCTTGTCGTTATCTGACCAGTTACTAATAATATAAATATTTGTTCTTTGCGATCTGATTTTAATTGATCTTTGTACTCTTATCAAAGTTGTATATTAAAAAGCCATTCCTATTTTCTCCATTTACATTATGTTTATATAAATATGTGTACAATTTTCTTAGCGGCTCGATTTTGTCCAGTAGTGAAGTATTTGTGCCGATTTTATATTTTTCGCATATACATAACTATGTGATATATATGGGTTTAGCATTTCCAACTGATGAGAAGACGTCTCACGTCAGCGGCAACTTTATGGTAATATTAATATAAAATTATAAAAAAAGCTGTTTTTTCTTACATTTATTCGTTCTCGCAGGTAATAAAGGATATCAATCCTGGATAGTTGCCCAAAGGATATGATTCTCTACTCGACAGGCAACAGTGAGAATTTCTAGGAGTGTGATTGTAGATTCTTATATTTCCCATTGAACAATTCCTGCCACGAAGCCTATGAACAGAATCCTTGTCCTGGTCCACCACACATTTTTCTTCAAATTCTTTTATAAACAGGATCTATAATAAATTTGTAATAAAAATTTTAGTAAAAATATTTTATGAAATTTTTATACTAAAAATATAATCTTATACGCTGACCTTTCAGTAAAAAGACTGTTATACTTTTTATAAAATCGATTGGCTCTGAATAGTAAGCATTATCAACATTATTACTTTGCTCGCAATAATTCTATGCGCTTTAATAAGAAATCTCACACACAAATCTATTTTCTTTGAGAGTTACATCTCATTCGTCTAAAAATTAACAAACGTATTATCAACCTCATGAAAAACGAAATGCTAAGCCACCGACTTTTAACTCAGCTCCTGCTACTATATAATTACTCGTGGTGGCTTTTATTAATCTTTGCCTTTCTCTGTACATGAAAACTTAATTTCATATTCTCTAGCTGACAATACCTTAATAAGGTAACTTTTAAAACGGCGAAAACTGACAAACTGACCCAAATTGATAAGCTGCTTCAATGCCGAAGCACCAAGATATGAAAACCTGACGTATCAATACCGTCGACCTTGTCATTTCCAGCCGCTAATTCGCACGACGGAAATCTCTTGGTCGTATTATAATACTGGTAGATCATATCGTGAAACCTAAGGTTACGATAATTATCGCGATTAAGGTGACAGTGATGAGAATAATTTTAATATACTTATCTTTTTAACATAGTCACCGATGAGGTATTATTAAAGAGTAAAGTCAGTTTTATCCTCAGTACAGTCAAAATCGTTAGTAATGTCATCATTATTCAATTACTCCCGGATCCACTTGACAGTTACGAAAGTTTGGGAGGCCGTCTTTAACAACAATATCTCGTCGGTGCTTTTACTGACATTTTTTAACTAATATTTCATTTGAATTTTGCGCTGCAAAATTTTGATTGGCTACTGCGTATGTCGACCACCATTATGCGCAATGACACACGTATTCCTACATTAATCAAGCTTGAAACATGAATTTACGAACGATCGCTGTTTTTATCGTGACTTGTCACTTTGTGAGAGGGTGAGGCGTGATCATCATTATGCACAATACGCTCGAAAATTACGCGTACAGGATTACGGATTCGGAAGGGCGAGTGGAAAGTTTCCACGACCGTAGATCTCGAGGAAAATCACAAATGATTGAGACAACTAGACGACCCATCGTGAATTAAAATTGACTCTAAAATGTATCACTGTCTTGTCTAATTGTTATTAAACACCTACAATTCATATCACATTTTAGAATTCCATTTATGAAATTTTATGCATCATGTATCGCAATATATATCATTATATATATGCACGTATTCTGATTCTTCAAATGCTTTTGCCTAGAAAGGCACACGAAGTTGTAAACATTTTATACTGAATTCCGATACAAATTAAGACTGCTCAGAGTAGGCTTTAGTCATTGCATGAAATTATTAAGGAATATAAATAATAAAAATAAAGACTAAAGCGAATTGTAGTTACATTTTCATCATTTGTCCTTTTCCCCACTTTTGGTGCACAATTGTATAATACTTCTAAGAATCGAATTTATCTAACTATATGAAGCATAAGTCTACATGTGTTTGCTTCATTTGGAATTTTAATCAGGGACAAAATGATGCTGTTCGATTTCACGGATGCGCAAAGTGTGGACGACTGGCGGGAGATGTCCGACACTGTGAGAACAGTGGGAAAATCCAAAGCTGTCCTAACGCTGCAGACGAGCCAGCTCTTCCAGAGAGCGATCCTCTTCACACTGCTGAATCCGCAGCCGAATGGTGCCGGTTTCGCTGGCGTCAGAAAGCCGACGAATCTGGATTTGTCGAGGTTCAGAGATATCGAGATCACTTGCCGGGGACAAGGACAAAATAGCCACTACAAGATATCCCTGAGACATCGAGGACAGAATTCCAACAAGGATCTCAGCTACGAACAATTCTTTACGGTAAAGCTTAAAGAAAAATCCCGGCGGTTTTATCTTTGATTTGTTTTGTTTCCCACTATTAACTCCATTTTCTCAGCCATCGGAATTTCTGTATCGATGGAAATATCTCGCTGGAAATGCTCTTCTATTTAAACATTCTTCAAAAATTTCCGCTACAGGTACCAATGTCGGATGACGAATTTTCCACAGTGACTTTACCTTTGAGAGACTTCAAACCTTATTATCGTGGACGTGAGATCCCGGACGGTGAGCCTTTAGATACAGCAAATATTACTATGTTTGAATTTCAAATTTACGGAGGCGTTTACCTGCCCGTCAAGCAACGAGGTGTGTCGGCATTAGAGATAGAAACTGTAGCAGCTTCTTCTTAATAATCGTTCTGATTCCCTAATCGTAATGGAAGAACATAGCGTCTCCTCCAAAGAACTTTTATTTATGTACACATCAAACGTTTACATCAATGTATGCTACGAATGACAGACGTGTATATTGGATGTACTATATTAAAAATAAATAATCGTTTTTTTTATATCTTCGCAGTTGTTAACAAAATTTGAACTTAAAAAAAATGTAAATTTTTATAAATATTTTTTGTGTCCTGCTGTCTTTGCTAAGCGAAAACAAATGGAATGGAAATATTTTGTGAAAATGTCAAATGGCGCTATTAATATTATCTATATACAATATTAATGTTACTATATTGAATTAAACGTTCATACATTAAATATGAAATCTTCAATGTATTCTAACATCAAATTCACATCAAGTAAAAAAAAAAGAGCATAAAATTCATTTGGACAAACTTATACATTTTTCCAAGATTGTTGTTCGAATTGATAAATATTTATACCTTTATTGATAAGCTGATAGCAACATCCTTCGTGGAAGTAAATAGTATCCAATCAGCAGAATGAGCCTAAAAATATTATTCTATTAGTATATTATTAGTATATTTTCAATGATATTTTTTATCGTAAAGCCAAACTGCATATCAATTTAAGTTTAAAGTAAGGATACGACTAAATTTATACACAAAAAAAACTCACGTTGACAAAGATCTTACCTAAAACTTAAATTTTATTTACAAATGGATCGTGTCATTGCGATCTTCGGCGACTGCATCAATCTGAATTCTTCCGCGCCTTCTTTCTGTGGTTCTCACATTGCAAAGACCCGGTTACATAAACCTTGCAAAGCTCATTCATAACTCCAGCCCCGGCTTGCTCCAGCATCATAATTATCCCATAACTGTATATGTATATTGATCGATACTGTCAGAATACCGTCCAGCCCTGCTGTGCACTACGCGACGCCATACATAACCTAGAAGTTCTAGGTTATGCGAGGTTATGTATATGGCATCGCCGCATCGGCCATCGCGACCATAGACTGATATTCATAAGTCTATTGCATATACCTCGTCTGCAGTGGATGTAACTACGTAGTACCCATTCCAAAAGTGGATGTACTAGCGCTAGTATACGGTGGGCTCTCCCATCTCGGACGGTCTCCCGTCTCACTGACGGCCACTGTCCCAGTGCCAGTGGTGGTCCCACATAAATGGCGAGCCAGGTTTCGATAGGTTAGATTGTTAACTCCTGGATAAATGCAAACAGAAACGCTGTTTTGACAGCTATGGCGAGGTACTCCAGCGATTCGGATTCGGACCACAGTAGCAGATACCGAAGGAAACGAAATCGAAAGTCGAGGTAAAACGCAAGAATAATATCCAATTATATTATTAATAAAAGTTGTTAAAATTTACACGATTTTCAATTTGTATCTTACAGCATTTCAATTTGCGTCGCTCGCACTGTGCAGTATTTAATTAATTACAATTTAATTAAATTAATGTTGTATTAATTAAATGTTAACATTCATATTCACTGAATCGTTTGATATCATTTATTAGCAAATATCGTTCGTAGAGGAACGAGTTTCAATCTCACAACAATTTTCGTAGGTCTAGCAGCTCGGACAGCAGTGAGTCCTCGCCGCATCGAAGGAGGCCGTCGAAACACTCGAAAACAAAGCGCAAACACCGCTCGCACTCGAGGAGCAGAGGAAGAGATCGGAATACGAAAAGTCACAAAGGATCCAGGAGCAGTCACTCACGAGATCGGGACAAGCGGCATTACCGCTCCAGCACGGGCAGATCGTACTCTTCGGATCGTTCGAGACGAAAAGCTAGATCCACATCCAGAGAGAAGTCACGGAGCCCTTCCAGCAGTTCGCAGTCAAATCAAGCAAAAGTTACAGAGAAGATCCGAGTCGTAACGATAAAAGGTAGAAACGTTCGCTCTTCACCTTTTGTACAGCATCTTTATGAATGTTATACCTCTTATACAGTCTTTTATAAATACGATTAATATTTAAGTATTGCCATATTAAGTGGAGTAAATTGTATATGTCGCTTTACAGACGATTTCCCCATTGAGCCACGTTTCAAGGACAGCGTACTCGAGGAGATAAACGCCGAAGGTTTCACTCCCAAGCAGTTCACTTCGTCTGCTAACAAGGAGAGCAAATTAAAAAATATCGTGATAGACATTACTTCGGATACCATACAAATTCCACCGGTATCTAATGTTGCCAGCGGTCCAGACAGCATATTTCACACATCGGTAAGTTTCTACGATCTTTAAATTTTCCGATGTATTCGTAAGTGAGTACTTCATTTGTTTCTTCTTTTCAGATTATAATGGATCAAGAAGCGAGATTCGATAAATGGGTGAAAAAGCTTTACACTCTTAGACAGAAAGCCATAGCCGACTTGGCACATACAAATGTTGCTTAATTTAAGACTACTATGTTATTTAATCTAAGACGTGTATTTTTTTGTACTATTACACAATTATAGTATGCGCAATTTATGAAATTATATAATATGCGAAAAATATAAAAGTAATTAAATTTTTATCAATAATTTAACAATTTGACGACAGATAAAAAAAAGTAAAGAGCATTTTTGTGAAATATAAACCTTGGAGAAATATAAATCTTTTCGTATATCCATCTTTGGCTTTAGCAAAACTTCGATAAAAAAGAAACCATTAAGATATTCGGTCGCACCTGACATTCATATGTATCATTTATTTTCTTGTCAGACTTTACAATTAATGTCGCGTACAGTTTTACAAATTTGGTTTTTTTTTAACGCTATGAAGCTAAGGAAACTTCTCAAACTTATGAAGATATAAATAGTGGCTATAGGAACTTAACTACAATCACACGAAATGTGACAGTGAATCGTGTAACAATTCTATAATAAAGTTTTTCTTGCGCAGACAAAATTACGCGTCGTCGTGGAATTAACAGAAGCTAATTGATATTAACAAGATATTTCTTTCCCCACTTGAAAATCGGTGGTGGAACTCTAATCATTACGCTATTTATTGCCACCAATGTTTAATCTCTACGTCTACGGACATTTAAAACGACGTGTACGCGCCGCATATTTATACATTTGCGTGTTTGTTTATTGCAGAGTTGATAATACAAGCAAGAGTACATAATACAAATAATAATATATACTATATATAAATAATACAAAGAATTATATATGTTCAGGCACTCGGTCCATAACACATAATCTGTGCATATATTAATACGTACGTATTTTTTTTCATCTCGGCAATTTGTTTGCAAAAAGAATAAGTCCTTTCTATGTGAGTATTAAAGAATTAAGCCTTTCTTATAATTGATTTGGAAATACATTTTCATATATTACAATTTTTCGTATTAATATTTATTCCAATTTATACATAAAAATCAATACTTTCATCCATATATATTATAATTTTTGGTAAATATTCCAATAATTTATACGTAAAAATCATTCTGTAACAATAATTTGGCCTTTCAATTTCGATTTCAATTATAAATAATGACGACAAGACAGACTAGAATTTTTTTTCTTTCCGATCTGCTACTAAAATCTTAGATCCATTTTTATGCGCACATTATTTTTAGTCTAAAGTATCCTGATTGGAAAAACTTAAAGAAAGTTACTTTATAGTGTTAATATTGGATATCTATAGCATGCAATATTTAAGACTAATATCCGAGTACCTGGATACGTTTGCCGACATTAAATGCCGTATGCGCGTAACAGAATATTAAAAAAAAAAAAATAAAAACAGGTTTCTCTCTGTATACGTGTGACGATGCATCCAAGTAGACTAATGGCAAAATTGCATTCAGTCACGATCCTTATCTACGGTTCTGGTTCTCAGCTCCAGCTTTCGTACATGATAAATTGGCAATGAACTTGTACATAAAACATATTTAAAATACTCTATTCTTAACACTCGTCAAATACTCGTAATATTCAATAAAGTTTTCGAGTATGAAACTTTTTCACGATTAGAAATGCAGAAAGAGATAAGCAAGTCTTTTATATGGAATGTCCAAACACACCAAAGATTTCCCTCGGTACTCTTGTGTGTCACTTCTGCGTTTTTTTTTTCAATTCAAACGTTTTGTAAAAATATTTATATAGTCATAGTAATCTTGTAAATGGTTTACCATGTTTTACGTATTAATCACAATTGCAAAATATCCAATATATCTTATCGAAACGTATTTTGAAAATAATCTTCACTTCTGCGATATTATAATAATTCGTGCTTTACTAATTCGAATTCAATAATTCGAGCTCGCACAAGCGTTGTTCGTAACGCGAGCTGTAGATTTTCTAAAGTAGAATTCAAACAAATGAATATATCTATAGTTTCGCTAATAATAACGTATCATAAAACTGCATCGTAAGCGTAACCACTTAGCACGGCTATTCTACTGGTTTCATCGCTTTTTTTTTCCTCAACGCAGACATTCGCAAATATAGTCAACAAGCTGTGTACCAGAATCCATAATAAACGTTCACTATGACGTAACACCGTATTCGCTATCTGTGAATAATATACCACGAGAATATGGAAGAAATATTAATTTTTCTATAAGAACCTGCAGATAATGCATCATCCTGCTAGACCAGACTTCTTGCATCTTTTTTTTCTTTATAACGATTCAGTCATTCACGTTTAGCCTCTCATGATATAAAGGAGTTTCTCATGATTATTATTATATACTTCCGATAATATAATAAATCGTGTACTTGCATCATATGTTCATCATTTGAAATTAATAGAAAATGGAATAACTAATAGAATTGGAAAGACTCGTAATGAAGATCCCGATAAATGGGAGTATGTATACATCTGAAACATAATTTAGGGAAATCCTGAGGACAAAAAATTAATTGACGTACAAACAAAAATGCAAAGTAAGTATTCTAAAACTCGACGGAATATTTACCTAGGTTTGCCCTGGACAGCTTATAATTTTTATACATTGATCTACTGGTAGTTTTAATATATTCTAGAATAATTGAAAATTCCCACCGCTCAATTTCTCATTAGTTTCATTCGAAGTCATCTAAATTCACGATATCGACCTCCATAATACTGTTGCCGGCGAACTGTCCGAACACGCCGCACTGCGTTGCGCTGCGTTTCACAACTGAAACATTTGAAAGCACAATAATACAGCATGTCGAAAAGGCTTTACCTTTTTGAGATACAAATTGAAATTTGACAACTAACTGCTAGAAGCGTTCACTTTCTCCAGCATGTAGGTAGGCAAGTCTTGGCATTCGCGCGCTATGTACGTTCCGACGATTGACATGTCGGTGATTGGCGGTGTGACTACTTTCATGGTTTCGCGTACGACCGCGGTGTCCACTTCGTAATAGCCTGATATGTATAAGAATTGCACGTGTAACACAGCTCAATAAGGATTAATAAATGAATGAGAGTCAATTGATTTTCGAATTGAAAACTCACCGTTGTACATTTTTCTAAGGAGATCATACATGTTACGAGGCGGCAACACGCGCTGACGATTCAGTGGCATGACGAAGCAACACTGACCGTCGATATCTATGATACCTGTCTTATTCTGCAAATAAACACGATATCGTAAGAAATGTGTATCCCTTGTACGAAGCAGAAGCAGAAGCAGTTCACGAGTATGCTAAATCATTCAACTCACAATGTTGAAGTCGTGTATGAAGCGGCCTTGTCGCCCGCCGCGGAAATCAGGCACGTCGATCTTCTCGTAATGCTCATTCTCAAGATCGATCTCGAATCTCTCCTTGAAGAAATTATCGATATCGTGTTCGAAGTTCTTCGCGATGTCCAGCATGCTGTCGTGCTCCATGGCTCTGGTGAGACTCTTCGTGAAGAGATCGGAGTCGGCCAGCAGTCCCTGATGGACCGCGTTATTGCCGTAGGACGCTTTATTCGAGCTGTCATACGGAATGCTGTACCAGCCGGTGCGGAATCTGCGCATCTGAGTCCTCGCGTACTGTTTGTAGATGTACAGCCCGCCGATCATGCCGATAAGCAGAATCAGCAGCGCGAGGAGAAAGAGCAAAAATGTCGCTGTCATGTGTATGCGGTAGAGGCTTCTTCTGGAAATGAAGCAACGACTGGTCGGGACTGCATCCGCTTTCGAACGCGCTGCCTCGGGATCAGCTTTTGTACCGTCCTATTAAAAAAGAATGTACATCTGTTTAATCTATCTCCTATTCAGATATCTTTTTATATTAATTCTATAAATATATTAATTCTATATTTTATATTAACTAGAACAAAACAAAGCGCGCGCTTTGCGCGCGCTCTTTATACACTCTCTGAGCGGGCTGGCA
>NW_012026890.1:1237282-1237738 GCF_000956235.1 Wasmannia auropunctata
TGCACGCACGCACGCACGCACAAATACAAATATCATATTAAATATCTCATTACTTTTATATATCTCTTACATATATCTCATATCCTATCTAAAAAAAGGCATTAAGTTGATAACTTCCATTTCTCGTCTTACTTTCTTCTTTCAGGTATCAGTTTTTGTTACATACATAATTATCAGATGCTGTGTCTAATTAAATTCATTGGTCTTTTATAAAATATTACATAAGTACATGTTCACCTTTGTATATTACATACATAATTGTCAGATGCTGTGTCTAATTATTTGCTGTGATAATTAGACACAGCATCTGACAATTATGTATATAACACACGAAGATGAAGCGACACGTATGTAATATTTTATAAAAAGACCACTGAAGAGGGCTTGATGTAAAGCCGAAACGATCGTCTGGTAGCATTAATGTAATTTTTTATAAGAATATAACGCGCGCGCGGA
>NW_012026890.1:1238705-1254209 GCF_000956235.1 Wasmannia auropunctata
ATATATATATATATATTTATATATATATGATATTTAGCATATGTATTCGAATTTATTTATAAAGCATTTATATAATAAAAAATCATTTTAATAATATGTACTATTCAAATATTTATGTTAACAATTGCAAATTTATGTCAATAGTCGACAACATCGACATATAGTTGCAATTACCTCTGGGTTCCTTCGATAGTCACGAAAATTTGTCCAGAATTAAAATATCTTTAAATAATAATTAATATTGTCGGTGGTATATGATAGATCGAATATTATAATGGTTATTTTTTTTGCCAAAAAAGAATATAATTGTTTCAGTTTATATATATTTAAACAATTTAAATAAATTAATGTTATAGATGTCAAATATCGGATTAAGTAAATTCATCAATAAATAGGTGTATAAAATGTAGAATATTTATTTCATAAACAAAATATAGTATTCTATTAAATAAATAAAATTAAGATATTGGCTCTTTTATTTATAAAATTATAAACAATTATTTTAATCCTAATTATATACTTAATACGAGTCTATAGACTCGTGTTCGTGTAATATATAATCTCTCTCGATCTACATTTTATTTTAATCAATTTCTTTAAAATTATTTTTTCGCTTTTGCTTTTGCTTTTTTTGTTATAATTTCCTACTATTATTTTTTTCATTTCGGTTCCTTTTTCACGAGGGATCTAATGATACCTTTTATCAGAATAAAATATATACGCAATTGAGGCCCCAGTAACAGCTGCTAGTGCTTACTTTACTGCGCAAGCCTCGTGTCTCCCAACACTAGACTGCATATACACAAATACAAAATGCCGAGATTGATCGCTAACAATCGTGCCCTCATTGAGAGGCGATAACGAAGCTCGCGCATGCGCCAATCACACGAAGCGAATCTCATTGTGGACAAAAAATGCGAATGACGTCCCAGAACGAATGGGTTGCGGAACGCGAATTGAGGTTGACGTCGCGCCTAATTGAAATCTAAATTAAATACCTTTTATAAATACCGATTAAAAATATTTGGACGAAAACACGTAGAGAAATAAAGAGAGAGGAGTTTTCGAGATTGATATTTCAACATATAGAATCTCAATAATGTAGAGATTTTACGAATGTATATATATAACTCTTATGTTATAAATTGCAAGAGTCTCTGCTTAGATATAGGTTAATGTTTTCCAAACAAAGAGAACAACATGAGCACTGTTAAAGACACAAGATCCGAATATGCAGCGAGAGATGCTGAAGAGGAATCGTGCGGCAAGGCCGAAGTGAAGTCTGAAGCCACGCGTCTCAGTCATCAAGAATTAGTGAAGTTAACCAAAACGACTATAAACAATCTCGTCGAGAGTGAACCGTTGCTCTCCGGATTGCCCTCGGACGTCACGATAGAAGAGCTGAAATCGCAGATCGCGGTTGCGCAAGGGCAAGCCATAACTTTATTCCTGAATCGCGGTGAACTGCCGAGGCTCGCAGTAGTGGTAATAATCTTACGACGATCAACGTTTCCACAATCAGAGACTGACTGTACATCTGTCACTTTGATAACACTTTCCCTCATTTTTGTTTCAGGTATCTCCACACAACACAACAGTGCTCGATCTGAAAAAGGCCATCAAACGACACATGAATTTGGCATTGAAGAGAGAGAACGTGGAAAAGAAGATAAGCTGGAAGCACATCTGGAAGAAGTATCACCTTTGCTTCGACGACATTAGACTTTCTGACGATAACGAAAACATTAAAGCTTATGGTATCGCCAATAAGGTGGAATTACAGTTTGCGAAGAGGCGCAGGGAAAAGAATAAATTAAAAAGTTAGCAGTATACTTTTGTATGCAAATTATTATTCACGCTGTAGTTAGTATTTCGCTTAACATTCCTAATTTATAGCGCCTGACGGTTGAGATTGTGCAAATAATAATTAAATAAGTATTGTGTAAATACAAATAAATATCTTTCGAGATCTTATAATTACAAACCGTGTTATGTTTCTAATTACATTGACATTAGTCTGTCTGTGTTTCTTCGGGCGTAAGAATTTCGCAGGCCAGTCCCGGTATGCAATCCTCCAGCATGAGGCAACTCAGCTCGAATCCGACTGACCTCTTCTTGTAATTCGTTACAATCAGCTTCTTCAAGTTCGGCACTCTGTACAGACATTCCAGTCCCCTCTCGGTGATCTTCTCGCAGCCGGAGATGTCCAAGTGCTCCAATTCGGGGAGCTCGGCCGACAGCTTGTCCAGGCCCCAGTCGTCGATGTTCTTGCAGTCCTTAAGACTGAGCCACTTGAGCTTCGTGAGGCCGCAAAAGTTGCTCAGGCCTTCGTAATGGAGATCGAACCCGTTGACGTCCACCGCCTCGAGGATGTAGCGCGGATCGTAGTTGACGGGTAAGTCGTACCGGCCCTTCTCGTTCCGTTCCGTCCAGTGGGCGTCGCCCCTGAACCTGACCCGGCCGCCGCGGTAGACGAGGAAGTGAGCGGTGGCCAGGTTGGCGCCCAATATCTCGTGCCTCCGCGGGTCGAACGACTGGCTGAGCTTGGCGTACGAGACCTTATGGTGCCTGAACCATTTGAAGATATTGCCGTAGGTGAAGTCGGTCTCCTTGGGCGCGGACGTGGGAAACCAGAAGAACGACTTGGGCTTCTCCGGGTCGTCCTTGAATTTGGGCGTTACCGCGTCCTCCTCGTTCTCCCGCCACAGGTACTGCCGTTTCTCATGTTCCACGCCGTAGCCGCGTGCCGCCTGAGCGAGCACGTTATCCGGTAAGCGCGAACGCTCGCACAGCCGTTTACCGCGGGCGAATGCCAATCGCCTCGCTAGCATTATCAGTTAGAACCTGAACCAACTCGGAGTAAGCTTTCGGTCAGAAAACGACACGCGCGTACCGTCAGAGACGTCAGAGAGAAGCATGTACCGTATTCTAACCTAACCTAATCTTACTCGATCCAACGTGACCGATGAAACAGCTGATTTTGATTTTTCGCTCGATTGGATCCCTTTAAGTTTACACATGATAGAATTTTCGGATACTATTATTAATAATATTACGGATAATATTACGACTAGAAGTCTTTTTTATATCGACTAAGAATTTAAAGAAATCGCCTTTTTTAATTCCTTAATGCATTTTTTATCAGCATTTTATCAACATTTCTTTTTAATTACAATTAAAACATGCAGCTTTTATAATTATAAAATTAATGCATTTTTTCAATTTAAAGAAATCGCCTTTTTTGATTCCTTAATGCATTTTTTATCAACATTAACATTTCTTTTCAATTACAATTAAAACATGCAGCTTTTATAATTATAAAATTGTAATTGAAAAGAAATGTTAATGTTGATAAAAAATGCATTAATCAAAAAAGACGATTTCTTTAAATTCTTAGTCGACATAAAAAAAGACTTCTAGTCGTAATATATCCGTAATATTATTAATAATAGTATCTAATACTAATAATAGTATATTATTAATAATAGTATAGGCGATTTCTTTAAATTGAAAAAATGCATTAATTTTATAATTATAAAAGCTGCATGTTTTAATTGTAATTGAAAGAAATGTTAATGTTGATAAAGAATGCATTAAGGAATCAAAAAAGGCGATTTCTTTAAATTATGACGGAAATAAAAACCTGACAGGTGCATCTGACATCTGTAGATAAATAATGTATATTGTAAACTTTATTTTTTATAACTCTATATTCTCCTTGCATATAAACGTATATTCCTATTTTGTACATGAGATTTTTCGAGACCTTGGGATTATTTGTCAGTCTACAATCATTATATGAATTTATGTAAACTTATTACGCATGATTAGGGAAAGCTACAAGCAGGACATTGCACTTTTGCAGTAATGCTAGCGTCAACATTACTTAAAAAAATATGAGCCGTTCCGAGTTATTTGTACATCATAACATCCGGGGATTGGTACATGCACATGTACGCGTCGCAAAGCAGACGTTTCGCGTGCTCTGGTAAGTGACGGTCGTCCGTCAATTCGGTCAAGTAAGTCCCCCCTTCTTCGCTCAACCAGTAAGGAAAATCTGGACATGGCACCATCTCCGGTATATTGTATCCATTTTGCTCTCCTAATAATAATAAAGGAGTTTATTAGTAAAAAAATCATACTAAAATAGTCATTTCTATGATTCAATATTTAAAATATACAAAGGAAGTTACATAAATTCGGCACGATTTAAATGGCTGAATATACGGATTTAAAATTCATATAGAAATATTATTAGAAGAAATCCAGACTGTAAAAGGCGTTGTTAAAATTTATTTGGAAGTTATTTTATTGGTATTTATATGAGTGAGAAAAGAGTACCTTTTCTGTCGGCCATGGAATCGAAAAAGCACCACGGGGCCTCCGAGCCGGGACCGCATTTTACAAACGAAACGTAATGCGAAGTTTCGATGCAGACCACCGCGGACAGCTCCAAATACAGACGCGGTACGGGACAATGTTCTTGCAGAATTGTGAATTCCACTGGTACGTTCAGCTTCTTTGGCTCGTGATTCGTTCTTCGTTCATGACGGTGTACCTGAGGGAAAGCACGCAAAAAGTAATTTGATGTCTTAGACAGCTTACGTTTACATATCAATCTCATAAGCTCTACGAACTTTTTCAAGGCACTGTAAACAGAAAGCTATACTTTCGAGACCGACGCCGCATTGCCCGTAGCACTCCTTGCACTCGAACTCCGCCAATTTGCCGCACACTGTACACTGTCTGGGTGCTGCGAAACGATACGTAAATATTACTGCGCGAATGTCTCGAATAGAAAGCAATTATTGCAATTTACTGTACGACGTAACGATACTCAACAGTCTTCGATAATGTCCGTCACGTCGAGCAGTAACGTAGGCTGTATCTTCTGATACATTTTAAATGATTTTCCGAAGCGCGGCATTTGTATGATGAGACACGAAGGGACCTCCTTCAATCTGATGTTACTGGTTAGGAAACTCTGTTCCAACAACTGTTGCACAGTCGGTAGATTTAAATGATCGTCCTTTTCGACAAACAGCTGGTAATGGTAGGCGTCCTGTCCGGAGCTTAATTTGAGGAATGGTTCGGCGTTCAGAATCTGAGCGACTAGCGACGTTAAGAATTCCTCAGGATCTAAATATTAAAATATATGAAAAATCAGCAGGAGCGATTAAAAGTAGATATAATACTTCGAAATATAAAAGTGAACCTTTTTCTTCGCTAGTGAGGCCGGATACTGACGACAGTTTTTCGAGCAACGTTCTGAGCTTCATTACACGATCCGCTCTGACGAACATATTTTTTCTCAATGGGTTTACAATCTCCTCTCTCAAGACCCTCTGCACTTCTTCGTACTGCGGACAATCTTTTTCATTCGGTGGGCTAAAAATTCACGCAACAATTTTTTAAAAAGAACACTACAGTTACTGTTGTATTTATGTAACACGCTCCATTTTTTCTCTCAAAGAGAAATAATCCAATCAATAAACATATACTCGATTACGTCGAAACAAAATTAATTACCGAAACAGGAGATTGTCAAATACGCTGGTAAACGTGAACATGCTGAAAAGAGTAGCGTCCAAATAGCACGAATTATGATGGCCTTGAATTCCGCGATACTTCCCACATATACTTTCCAAGTCTCCCTTGACGGAGATAGGCCGCACGATACCCGTTATCACTGAGCTCTCCATATTACCGAAATTATTATCGTTATTTATGAGCGCAGGCCGTTCGTTGAGCTTCGTCTGGTTTATGAAAAATAATTCAAAGTTAACAAATATATTTTTTAATATAGAAAATACCAGATAGCTCGTTCTACTTACGTTTTCGTAATGAGAACAGTGTTCAATGTCCGTGAATACAGCTCTGTAAGGCCTACAATGAAAATACCTGATGTCTTTGTAAGTTCCGTCAGTACCTAAAGGATGTCCATTATCCTATGAATGACACAACGTTCGAGTTCCATTGTTCTTTGTTCTTTTGTAAAACGTAAAACAGAGTCCAATTAACAAATCCATTTTGCTCACCAGCTCGACAGCTGCCATCAATTTGCCAGGGCTTGTACCGTGCGGCGTGCCGATCCATCGAATAACTCCGTAATGGATATCAGAATCCACAAGTACTTTCACATTCGAGCCCACCATCAAATCTCCCTTATTCTCTACCCTATTGAATTTCTTGATCTCGTTCTTCTCACCATTACCTATCGCAATTAACAGTTTGTTGTAATCAATTGTCTGTGTTACTCAAGTATTTTTATGTAATTCAAAGCTTAAAAACAATGTAAGAAAGTAAATGATCACTTTTCCGATGTAAAAATATAAATATTATTACGGAAGGAAGAAATATTTGGGTTATAAAAGTGCAGTAGAGGTAGCATGACAATTGTATCTTACTGTAATCCAACAAGCTTACGCCACGCGCAGCTTCCGCATCACTGTATACATTTGATTCTATATCACTACTCCATTTATGCTCCAATATAAAAATAGGAATGTTCTGCAGTTCTGCTGCCATTGTTAAACAAAAATGCAAACAACGGCAGAGCGCTTTATAACCTGGCGGCAGCCCTCTAGGAAGTCGGGCTAGGTTTTGTACGTCTATTTTTAAATACCTGAGCTATTATTAACTCCCTCTATCGCACGGAGGAAATTAAAGTCCGGCATCTGGCTAATTTCGTTTTAGGATTTTTAAGGGAATTCTTAAGAGAAAAGTGTATTTATTGCTTTTATACGATTGTGAAATTACCGCATTTAAAAAGAGCATGATCGACGGTTTTGGAGTAGTTATTAATATCATTTTCAAGATCTGACTTCCCGGCTTGATTACGTTCTTTTAGTATATTGACAGATTCCTGATTGTTATTCTTGTTGTCGTCAAATAGAGTAAATTGTTCTAATAAAACAGCTGGGGTACTGTCAAGCACTGATTTTTTCTTATCGTTGTTATAGTCAGTTGTATTATTTTTCGAGAATGATGCTGAAATACAAAAATGAGCAAATTGCATGATTATAAAATTAATGAAAAAAACATAGATTAGTAAATGAATGATTAATGAATTAATTAGTAAATACTTTTTTCAATGCTGCCAGAGATTGGGTCGGTTTCCTTATAAGGTAATATATTATTTATAGTAGCGAATATTGTAGCAGCATTCCAATGTGTGGAAATAAAATATTCTTTGGTCAACAAAGATGTATTAGATAGTTCCTGATTTCCCTGTAATACATATACATAATTGTCTTTAATTGCAATATTAATGCATCAAATTTCATTTATTATGTTGTAAAAAAAATTTATCCTAAGTCACACACTTCCTCTTTACCAGCGCATGTTCTATAATCAGTTAATCTTTTGATATAAAAGTATAATTCTATACTTAATATATGTTTTCATTTTTTGAGATAAATATTTTTATAATAAATATCATTAAATATCTCTAAAAATAAGACTCATTTAAAATTAATTCAAAAGCAAAGCTATGTCATTTGCTTGCTTATTTTTCGAAATTTAGCTAACTGTAATTTTATTCATTTTGTATGCTTTTACAGACAACGTTTAGAGGCACAAGGAAGGGCTGTGACTTTTGTATGTACATTCTATTTTTAAGTTATAAGATCTTTTAACGTAAGAACAGCAGCGACTAGAAGCAGCTTTAGTCAATTCACCACTAATTCAAGGCCAAAGTAATGTCCCGATCCGAGTTGCAGCACAGGTCCAATATATCTGACAAACGCCAATTCCTTGGCGCGCCTATTAGCGGGATCGGAGCAGTACCAGACTACGTCGTTCGCCGACACATTTCTCATCTGCTCGCACAGGGCAGAGTCGTTCGCCAGTCGGATTCTCTCCTGCGGCGACTGAACGGCGAGCAGGTACTGCCAGACCTTCTGCGACACGGGGATCAGGTCGTACTTGTGGCAACGCCATTCCGTGCCGCACCAGGTCTTAGATCCGCCGACGGTGTCGGTCACGCGCACCCTCAGCACGCTCTCCTTCAAATCCTCCAGTGCTTCTACAAGCATTCCCAGACGCAACTTGTTAACGTTAACGTCGCACGCACCGAATATCCGTATCAGTACCGTGTCTTGCTTGGCAACATAGTGCTGCAGGACCCGGCGTTCCTTGCTACTATCCTCCATGGCCCGGTTTGCTAAACGATCATCGTCACGTCGAAGGAAAACGTCGATCCCGTTCGCCCTCAGGTCAACCTCTCTCTCTCTCGACGTTCACCACTTCCCTCGAGAATTACATGATTGTCGGGCTGATAATTTTATCTTCCCTCGAACTTCCGATTCTTCGGTTACCCTTTTCTCGTGTTACATATTTCGATGGATCGCCGACATAATTTACATTAGCGTTTTGCATATGCAATGCGGAGAGATCGGCAAAAATCGAAAAGCAGAAGCGAACGCTGTCAAACTGGCTAGAGAATTTCCACTTCGTATGTTGAACGTATACACAAACAAAGGGTCATGAATTCCTCAACGCGTTATGTTGGTCACACATCAAGGTGTGCTTCCCGTCTAAATTTCGTATAAAAGAAAAATATATTTATTAATATTTTTATTATATATATATATATATATATATTTATTAATAAATATAATAAATAATACTAGCAATATATAATATAATTATAACACCAACGAAATACTATTAAAGACCGTCAATCCTGGACAAATTTTCACAACCATCAAAGGGATCCGAAGGGTCTAGAAGTAATTAATTGTAGTGTTATCGACTATTTAACATATGTAATCAATTTGTTAACAAAAATATTTCAATAATACATTATTAAAATTATAAATTTTTATTATATAAATGCTTTATAAATGTCACCGCGACGAGATGCTATATTAATTAAGGACCGACATTCTCAAGGTTTTTAAGGTTTTTAAGGTTGTTAAGGTTTTTATTTTTTAAGGTTTTTTAAAGTTTTTTACCCAAATTTAAGCATTACAACATCGATATATACACATGTTTGATTATTCTCTAAAGAAAGTGAAAACAAATATATGGTTATACTTATAATAGTTAATTTTATTTAAAACTGCATTTTTATAGTTACCACACGAGTTCGATTATCCAGAGAGATGGTAAAACAGTTGGAAAAAAAATGTAATTTTACGGCAATATATTTGATATTATAGCATTATAAATATTCATATTTATTTATAAAGCATTTATATAATAAAAATTATGATTTTAATAATATATTATTTAAATAAATCGCAAATTTATGTCAAAAGTTGATAACATCGACACTCTGCAATTACCTTCGGGCCCACCGGGCTCATTTGTTGGCACGAAAATTTGCCCAGGGCTGTCAGTCTTTAAAGGTATCTCGTCGGTGTATATACGTTTATATATACGTTTTGCAATTCGTAATTTTTAAATGATATATAATCGACAGCTCATCAAACTCGAGTGATATAAAAGATTGGCCCATATATATAATTAATGTATATATGATCCCATAGACATATATCAATGCATTTCATGCATTTCAAATATAAAAGAATATAATAATTTGTAGATTGCTTGTCCCATTCATATTTTTTACTTTTTCTCTCTCAGAACGCATTTTGTAAATATTTTTGATTTTGTTACGAATTAGTACATACATACAGTCCCGAGACATTTTTTAGAGATTTCTAAAAATACATTCTCGTTCGCGTCTTGTATCCCATACTTCGTGGTTCATGACGGTTCTTTCAGTTCTTTGCCGCGTAATTTTATGAAAGTTCCCCGTCGGCGTCGCGCCGATAATTGTTAGGTTAGGTGGTTAGGATCATGGGCGAGACCGGCCACGCGGATATGCTGCCCGCCGACACGACCCGACTGACCGCCGATTCCGGCTTCAGCGAATTGCTGAGGTCGGCGGAGCAGCTGTCCGCTGCCGTCGAGGGAAACGAGGATCTGCCGCAGGTCGAGAGAAATCTGCGGCAGATACTGGAGGCGTCCAACGAGCTGTGGTCCCGCGTCACGCAAACGAGCACGCAGGACAACGAGGCGCAAGCGTAAGTTCATCCCTACGATTTATTATATCGGATACGAATGATAGACTTCTCACAGCAATTCTCGTAATTGCTTTGCGCTGCTGATTTTTCGTTGCATTTCAATTGCTGTGAGAAATCTGTATAATGGTGTGATAACCATTGTGTCAACGCCTCAACGATAAATTTTAACTGTGATTTAACTGCGATCTTTATCTGCCTGACTATATTTTTTCTATCTCACACCTCTCGTCCTCGGGCTTTACTTGATTTTGATGTCGTCACTGCAAAAAAAAAACGCACTAATAGATTTAAATACGGCAGAGTAATAATTCTGGATTCAGGAGTTTGTATTTCTTTTAATATTGTCAATTTTCACTGAAGATAAGGCTCAAAATAAGACTCGGAACGTTCGAAGAATGTAAAAGAATCAAAAAACAAATTTTAAATATATCACGTATTTTAATAATATATATTAATGAATTCTATATATAATTCTTGCACATTTTATTTATTATTAATTATCATGCCGCACTCTCATTGCCCTACTATTAATTATTATCTTTCAATTAAAACATTCCATGTTGAATATCGATCACACTGTGTACTTTGAAAACACCCAATGTTAATGTAAGAATAAATGTTTCTTTCAGTCATGTCTTACTAGGCTCCCGAGGAGTAGATCTGTCTCAGATCTCGCAGAAGTTAAATTCGCTCAGTGCTAGACGCACGTTCGAGCCTTTAGATCCTATCGCGGACACCGACATTGTCAGTTACCTTAGAAACGAGAAGGAGAATGCGAT
This sequence comes from Wasmannia auropunctata, assembly GCF_000956235.1. Classification (NCBI taxonomy): domain Eukaryota; kingdom Metazoa; phylum Arthropoda; class Insecta; order Hymenoptera; family Formicidae; genus Wasmannia; species Wasmannia auropunctata. Next base: position 1,249,519 of record NW_012026890.1, read on the forward strand.
TCTTTCCATTATCGAACAGGTCCACAAGGATGTGCGTAAAATAATAATGATAATTAAATATTCATATATTTTTATCCGTATGCCATGAAGAAATTGACATTGGACTTATTTTGTTCAGACATTCGAGCTTACGAGGGCTCAACAAATGGAACATATGCTGGGCGAATGGAAGCAAATGCGCTTTGAGATAATAAACGCCATGACCGCGCCGTCTGGCGAACTGGTGGATTTACGCGGTGCTCCGCAGCGTACAAAACTAGCCGGTTCGATGGTCAGCGGTCTCTCCAGCATAGAAGTCGCCTATGTGAAGGAATTGCAGACCTATAACGATCACGTCCTGAGGGGGGTAACACGGCCCAGCCTGTTTAACGCGTTCTGCAAAGCCTCCGAATCCTTTAACGACAAGAAGATCGTGGATCTATGGCAAATGGTGAAGTGTATGGTCGATATCCCACCGACGCCCAGAGGAGATCAAATTAAATCGAGAAGCAGCTCTGCGATCGAACAGAGAATCGTCCTGCAGGCCAGAAAGTATCTGGAAAATCGCTACAGAGATTTCATGAACTCCATAATCAACGAGAATCTGGTGCAGGCGAAACGTGGCGGGGTGCCAGGCACTGTACCCCTGGTCAAGAGCTTCGTGGGTGTCAAGGTACAAAATCTGAGGGATTTGGAGGACACCATGATGGAGGACAAGCCGTTGTGGCCTTTAGTGTATTACTGTATGCGATCCGGGGACTACAAGGCCGCGTTGCAGTGCCTGAATCAATGCGGCACAGAATTCCCGGAATTCAAAACCGCACTCGAGGAAGCTTGCGACGATCCGCAACATCATCCGGGCAGTCGCGCCGAGTCCATCCTGAAGCTGCACTACAGGAAGCAAGTGCGATCCGTCACCGATCCGTACAAGAGAGCGGCGTATTGTGCGTTGGTCCCTTGTGAGCTGGACGATTTGCACTCCGAAGTGATATCCACGGCCGACGATTATCTGTGGCTGAAGCTGTGCCAAGTGAGAGATCAGGCGGACGTTGAGAATAAACTAACATTGGATTATCTGCAGACTACAATTTCGGAAATATACGGTAGTACAAATTTTTTTAGATAGATTCGATGTGGATCTTAGAGTTTTTCGTAAATTTTAATCGATGCAATTTTTAGGAGAAACTTATTATCACGCGCACGAACAGCCGTTTTTGTACTTCTCGATGCTGTTTCTGACCGGACAGTTTGAAGCGGCGATAGAATTCTTAGCCACGGGCGCTGGAGCGAGGCACTTACCGCACGCTGTCCATCTGGCAGCCGCTATGCACGAGCACAATTTGTTGGCTGTCAGTCAGAGCGTCTTGGCGCCGCTGATAAGCGTGGACCCCGCCGACAAGCCGCCAGCAAAAAGGCTGAATTTCGCTAGACTGATATTGTTGTACGTTAAAAGATTCGAATCGTCAGACCCGAAAGAGAGCCTTCATTATCTATTTTTATTGAGGTAGGATTCCTGATCTCGTATTTGAAATCGTTAAATTATAAGCGCGATATCACATTGTGATGCTTTGCTTTCAGATGTATGAAGGATCCGTACGATCGTAATATGTTCGCCGCGTCTGCCGCGGAAATGGTGGTGGACGCTTCCCCTGCGAATCGCGTTTTGTTAGTCGGCAAGCTCGACAAAGACCGCAGACTTCCAGGGATCTTAGATCAGTTCCAGATCAATACGGACGACGTGATAAATATATGTGCCGAAACGTTGTACAGGAAAGGCCTGCTGGAAGACGCGGTCATGATGTACGATCTAGCCAGGAATCACGAGAAGGTTCTCAGCTTGATGTGCACGCTTTTGACGCAAGTTGTTAGCCAAAGAGGACCGCCCGGCTCTCTGAGAGCGCGATTACAAGTCACGGCGATGGATATCAGTACAAGGTATACAAGTTACGCGACTGCGTCGCTCAAGTATCCTCGAATTTCGGAAGCTTGTTATTCACGCATATCTTCTTTCAGATACAAGGACATCGCAATTCAAGCGCCTTCAGAAGTAGTGTCTTCATTCTATACCTTGAGGGACCTTATGGTTTTCTTCGATCAGTTCCACAACGAGCAATATCAGAGCGCGCTCAGAGTGAGTACATTTTTAAGAGAGCAAATAAGTGAAAAATAATGTGTTTAGAAGAGAAGGTTTAAATGACACTGTTTCTCTCAGACAATTGCGGATTCGAAGATGTTGCCTCTTCAACTAAAGGAAGTCGACGAGAGAGTGACCGCCTTACGTCGAGTATCGCCCGAGGTGGCTGGCACATTAGCCGACGTTCTTCTGGCCACTATGACGATACTGTATCGTCAGTATCAGAAGCTGCGATCGGTCGAACCAGGTGATAAGATCGCGAGGGAGCAGCAGTTGCACGATTTGCGGGAGCAAGCGCGAGCGTTGACGAGTTTCGCGGGAACGCTGCCGTATCGTATGCCAAACGAGACGAACAGCAAACTTGTACAAATGGAGATTCTCATGCATTAGAATCAAATGCGAAACTTATATTTTAGGTCTGAGAATTTAAAAGATATAGTCTATACATTTGCTAGTTAACTTTATTTAAAAGGTTTGTTTTTCTATTGTATATCATAGATAAGTATTAGCAAAAATTTTTAATTTAAAAGTGCAAGTGTGGCACGTATACCATGGAAGCAGTGATTGACAGAAGCGGGCTTTCAAAGATCCAACAGTTCGATTCAGTTTCAAGTATTGTATTATATAGGATGCAAGAAAGACTCAGTACGATACTCGAATTATTTTTGTATTTCTATTTGTAAATGTACGTGATATACCGAATGTAGACTTTTGCAAATACATAATCCATTAATTTAATAAATACTGAACACAATGATTGATTTATTTGAATATTCCCGGTTTGTATCACAATTTAATCCCGTTTTTACTCACTCATATTACATCCTCTAGCTTCCATCTGAAAGACTCAGTGCTAAAATTATTTGTACTATCTCGGTGGATCCTTGCAGTCTTCCAAATTACAGGATTTCAAAGACGTTACAGATATCCCACAGCTGAGATCTGCAACCTTGCCTTCTTTCACCTGCAAAGAATCCTTCGTTACACGCACATGGGAAATGTGAAAAAGAATGACGAATGATCTCATACATACCGCTCTATAATCCAGGAACATTTCCTTAAAGGCCAAGAAATCCGTTATCGTTGACAATACCTCGAAGACTTCACCTTCCAGCTCCGTTTGCTTCTCGCTGGATTATCATCGCGTCGTGCAAGCATGCGGAAATGTAGAAGTTTTAAATAAAAGTTCACGAAACTAATCTTACTATTGATTATGTTCTAGTTATAATCACTTTAATTGGTGCAAGAGAACGTCTATTGTGAACTGCGGCATGACTTTCGTTAGATAATCAACAAAATACGTCTCCACGGCTTTATTCTGAAATTTATAAAAGCTCGTCAGCAGAAAATCAGCAGGAATTCGATGGATTTCCAAACGTTTCCCATAAAACTCACGTATTCGTTGAATATATCGGTGTAAATTAATTTGTTGTCTTCCACCGGTTCGAAAACGTCCCAATACTTTTCCAAAAATTTGTGCTGAAGGGCCTGAAAGTCCTCCTCTGGAAGATCGATTCGTTAAGTTCATGAAATGCCGATTAAGGCCTCGGATCGATCAACGATCGGGTCACAAAACTCTATCGATTAAAAACTTATTTCTTCGGAATAATCAGTTTTACCTAACAACAAATCCTCGATATGACCGATCACTTCGTCGAACGAACGATCCTCCTCGCTCCTCGAGATTCGCTTTTCGTCCTCCGGACTGGACAAACTCGGCTCGTCTGTTTGAAAAATTTATTTCAATAAAAAATAGAATAGCAAGTTATTATATATTTTAGTATATATATTTATTTTAGCGTTATTGAACTGCGTTATTGGAGCTCGTCGCGGCAAGCATTAAATCTCACGAAATTCGAGTAAATACAATTCTTGCGGATACGAACCCATGCTTCTTTTCTTTTTACAATTATCCTAAAAAACAAATAAGGCACTCGTTTAAGCCACAAGATAGAATCGCCTCAACCGTGAGTTGACGGCGTTTCCCGTCGAATTGCACATTAATTAATACAGTTGCCGGAACGACGGAGGCGATCGTTTTATCGATCAGAATTTCCGAGAGGTTAGGTTTAGTTCAATGAAAAAATGCATGTAGAACAATTGATGCATTTGGGGGAAGAAGATAAGCTTTATTTTACTTGTACCGCGACATATTGGATGTAAATCAAATGTCAAAATATTGCGTGCGTTATTGCATATTTATACATGCATGCAAATTATTGTAAATACAGAGAGACGTCCGAGATTGGATATGCCTGCTAAAAAGATGGCCAAATCGCATTCTGCGCCTCTATGTTCATGAAACGTGCACAGTGAACTTACCTTACATCCGACGGATAACAATACATGCTTTGCAGATAACACAGCTATAATTTGGTTCTGTTTCCTGCTGCAGCTACATCGCCTAAATCCATTTTCTGACATTGTCGAGAAAATCATAACGTCGAAAATGGATGTGATTCAAGTCTGTGATACATCCACAATAAATAAAATGTATGCGTGTCCGTACTACTTATAGAGCCGGCAGGAATGAGAGATACATTCCTATCTTAAAATTGCCGTGTTACCTGCGTTGAAG
>NW_012026890.1:1255350-1255752 GCF_000956235.1 Wasmannia auropunctata
TCGAAGAATGACCATGTAGGAGTTGACCTAGGTCGATTTTTTATATTTTTCGATTTCTGCAATAAAAATTTTTCATAAAGGCCCTCATGTCAAAAATCGAAGAATGACCATGTAGGAGTTGACCTAGGTCGATTTTTTATATTTTTCGATTTCTGCAGTAGAAATTTTTCATAAAGGCTCTCATGTCAAAAATCGAAGAATCTGAAAAATAAATATGACTATTTTTCCCTCGGACAATTTTTTATATTTTTCGATTTCTGCAATAAAAATTTTACGAAAATTTTTCTGAACCAAAAATCGAAAAATCTGAAAAATAAATATGACTAATTTTCCCTTGGACAATTTTTTATATTTTTCGATTTCTGCAATAAAAATTTTACAAAAGATCGGAAGAGCACACGT
>NW_012026890.1:1255772-1256895 GCF_000956235.1 Wasmannia auropunctata
TAAATAAGAAACAATACAGAAAATAAATTATTAAAACGTTAATAAATAATTTTTAGTTTCGAGAAAGAAAAATGGCATGATCGTGTTATATAGCTTTCTTCTCGACTTTGCGTTAGCGAACGGCTGAATTATTTTGTCTGTATTAAGATTCTTCGTTCTGCGTTTTTTGATGAATATAATACTTAAATTTCACAAGCTATTAAAAGTTTGAAAAAATTATATTTAAATTGTAAATTTGATTTTCAAATGTTATCACAGTTTTATAAACAGAACGTTGTAAAATTCTAGCTTACTACAATAACAAAGTATCAGAAACAGAGCGGAATGTAAAGCGCAACTGCAATACAAATTTGGAAATAAGGAATTAAGTTTTTGAGAAAATCTCACAATCAGTTAAAATTGTTATTATACTAATCAATTAAAAAAAAAATTTTTTTTCGGCCCACCCTAATATACATATATATAAATACATCTCATATATATATATATAAATACATCTCATATATATATATATAAATACATCTCGCATATATATAAATATATCTCATCGATATTTGTAGAGCTTCGTATTTTATCGCCAGTAGTTCTTATTCATTACATGAATACTAATATTGCAGACTATATATGTTTTATTTATTGCCACTATATTTTTTCACAAAGCATGATACAGCATTATTTAATGCTTTATAGCAGAAATATAATGTCATATTAATATATTATTCACGTGACAACATGTACCAACTAAGAAACTCTACGAAATAACATATAATCCTATCTTAAAATTGCCGCGTTACCTGCGTTGAAGCCTCTTTTCCCTAATGTTTAAAAATTCATATCTTCCAGAAAAATAAAGATATAGATTTCTTTCTGAGCTAATCTTAAAGATCAATTATGTGACTATTTTTTAAGAAATTGTGATTTTATTTAAAAATGGCCGATTCAAAATGGCCGATTAAAATGTAATTTTTTTGAAAATTTATTTTTTTCAAAAATTGTTAAAATTCGTTTAATTAAAATGGGTGGTGGTGGTAGTTAATGGTGGGTGATGGTGGTAGGTGGTGGTTGGTGATTGTAGTGGGTGATGATGATGGGTGATGGTAGGTAAAAAAAATTTTTTATTTAA
>NW_012026890.1:1256915-1262801 GCF_000956235.1 Wasmannia auropunctata
TTGTGCGTGGTGGTGATGGATGGTAGTTGGTGGTGGTAATGGGTCACCACCCGGTGATGGTAGGTGATGGCCAAAAAAAATTTTTATTTAAAAAATTGAAAAGTATAAAAAATCTGAGGTCAAGTTAGTCATAGTTATTCTATACATTTTTCGATTCTTGACATAAGAAATTTTTCAAAAAATTTTTATTGCAAAAATCGAAAAATATAAAAAAATCATCTGAGGACAAGTCAGTCATAATCATATTCTACATAGTCATAGTCATAATCATTTTATATTTTTCGATTTCTGCAATAAAAATTTTTCCCAGAAATTTCTCGTGTCAAAATCGAAGAATGACCATGTAGGAGTTGACCTCGGTCAATTTTTTATATTTATCGATTTCTGCAATAAAAATTTTTCATAAAGGCCCTCATGTCAAAAATCGAAGAATGACCATGTAGGAGTTGACCTAGGTCGATTTTTTATATTTTTCGATTTCTGCAATACAAATTTTTCATAAATGCCCTCATGTCAAAAATCGAAGAATGACCATGTAAGAGTTCACCTAGGTCAATATTTTATATTTCTCGATTTCTGCAGTAAAAATTTTTCATAAAGGCTTTCACGTCAAAAATCGAAGAATGACCATGTAGGAGTTGACCTAGGTCGATTTTTTATATTTTTCGATTTCTGCAATAAAAATTTTTCATAAAGGCCCTCATGTCAAAAATCGAAGAATGACCATGTAGGAGTTGACCTAGGTCGATTTTTTATATTTTTCGATTTCTGCAATAAAAATTTTTCCGAGAAATTTCTCGGGTCAAAATCGAGAATGACTATGTAGGATTTGACCTAGGTCGATTTTTTATATGTTTTGATTTCTGCAATAAAATTTTTTCTGAGAAATTTTTCGGGTCAAAATCGATATATGACTATGTAGGAGTTACCTAGGTCGATATTGTATATTTTTTGATTTCTGCAATAAATCGGTTAAATAAAGTAGCTTACATAAAAAATATTGTTAATGCAATATAGTTATTTTATTATATAATTTTCTATAATTTTATATTACATATATTATTATATATATATGCGTTGTATATAAAATATATAGGTCTAGCGCATTTTTTAATTATATTTAAAAATAAGTTTGAATAGAATATATATTATGAATTGCATAGATTCAACGGAAAAGAGTCTTTTCAAAAAACCAATTCAGAATTTGCTTATGAGTTGTATATGTTAATTAGCGCGCTAACAAGTCTAAAATCTTATAATATATGATTCTTATTTCACTTTTATCAATATAATGCATTCGAGTATTTTTATTATTTCTGATATTGCGGTATGTAATAACGTGAATTATATGCTAAATGCAGCTACCGTTATGTTATTGGTTACATTTATTATTATAAAAAATGTGCAAGCAGTTCTATTTTATTTTGACCAAATTAATGTAAAATTGTAAAAACCACGACTAAAAGAGGCTATTACGAAAAGGCTTGTTTTTGCTGCACTTGAAGAAAATAAAATAGACATCATTTCTTAATTACTGTTTTTGGAACGAGAATTCTAATGATGTCAGTTAATTAAAATTATGATACATGATGGGAACACATAAAAAAATTGAGCTTAAATCAGGAAAACGCGTGCACACGCCGCAATCATTCACGAGACAGATCGCTACGCTACATATATGTGTATCCATAATAATCATCATTATGTTTTGACATTAAAAATATAGAAGATTTTAGTAAAATGCTTATATATTTAATAACGGCACAATATCAGCAAACATTGAGCGCATGTACTTCGACAAAAAGTGATAAGTGCCAATTTATCCTGTTTCTGGAAAACATAAACGCGCTGAGCGCCGACCCGACCACGTCGGAGTCCCACAAGCAGAAAGCTGTCGACAGCCTAGCGTTTCGCTTATATACCCGACTCGGTAGCCAGCGCCGCGCCAATCAGAGCGCTTGGATTGAGCTCGAATCGAGGAAAACGCGTGTACACGCCGCAATCATTCGCGAGACAGATCGCTACGCTACATGTCTATTCATAGTAATAATCATTATGTTTTGACATTAAAAATATGGAAGATCTTAGTAAAATGCTTATCAGTAAACATTGAGCGCATGTTCATTTTGACAAAAAGTGATAAGTGCCAATTTATCCGTCAATCTGTTTCTGGAAAACATAAACGCGCCGCACGCCGAACGTCGACACGACCACGTCGGAGTCCCGTAAGCAAAAGGCTACGCGCACTCCAGCGTTTCGCTTATATACCTGATTCGGTAGCCAGCGCCGCGCCAATCAGAGCGCTTGGAGTGCGGGCGCGGCACTGCAGCGCGCTCATTGCCCTGGCGTGCAAGTGGTGAGGTACGCGCGGCTGCGAGACATTTCGCATCGAGTAGCGAGAGTGTCACGTCGCGTCATCAGGGACGATCCGACGATGTATGTACATACAGCCTCAAACAGCGCTGAAAAAAATGAATGAGAACGAATGCATTAGGGAGGAAATTTATATATTGGTACATGTAATCTATAAATTTATTTTTTTTCCCAATCATTTTATTAAGTTACACTAAATTCGCTCGCATAGTCGGCCACAATTGTCCGCCGCGTCACGCGTCACCTAAGCTGACCGCGTGCGAGACAAATTGCTCCGCTTCATTATCTTAATTACGCATTTATCCATAAGTATGGCGTACGTTACATACAGCGAACATATAGATAAACGCATAACTAAGATACTGAAGCGGCGTAATTCGTTCCGCGTGCCGTCAGCTTAGGTGAAACAAGCGTCGCGGCGCGGGCGACGCGTCGGCGGCGGTATACACGTCTTGATTTTCGGCCGAACGAGTATTGCGATTACGCATCCAATCGAATCATATAGTTCAAATGCCGAATCTATATTACGCGCTAATTAAGTGCAAGATTGATCGGATGCGTATTTCGCAATACTCGTTCGACCGAAAATCGAAATACGTAGCGTCGGCGTCGCCGCGCGCCGCTGTTGCCGCCAACTCTCGCCGACACGTCGCCGCGCGCCGCTGTTACACCGACGCCGCCGCAGCGCGTACGGTGGCGCTATTGGCACGCGAGCCGCGAAGTTGATCGCGCGGATAGACCGACACCGCTTCACTATTTTAGTAGCGTTTCTTTTTCTATAATTGCAGAAATCTATACGAGAGAGATCATCTTCGAAACGAGAAGCGTCGCGGCTAATATAATTGGTAAGTGGAACTTTGCATTCATCCAAACACGCTATCGCCGTCGCCACCGCCGACCCGCGTCGCCGCGACGCTTGTTTCGCGTAAGCTGACCGCGTGCGCGACAAAGTGCTCTGCTTTATTATCTTAATTACGCATTTATCCATAAATATGGCGTACGTTAACATACAGCGAACATATGGATAAACGCATAACTAAGATAGTGAAGCGGCGTAATTCGTCCCGCGTGCCGTCAGCTTAGGCGAAACAAGCGTCGCGGCGCGGGCGACGCGTCGGCGGCGGTACACGTCTTGATTTTCGGCCGAACGTAGCATTGCGATTCGCATTCGACCGAATCAGAGTTCGAATGCCGAATCTATATTACGCACTAATTAGATGCAAGATTGGTCGGATGCGTATTTCGCAATACTCGTTCGACCGAAAATCGAAAATATGTAGCGTCGGCGTCGTCGCGCGCCACTGTTGCACCGACGCCGCCGCAGCGCGTACGGTGGCGCTATTGGCGCGTTAAATAGACAGCGCCGGAAACGAAACACTTTGCACTATTTTAATCGCATTCACGTTTCATTTGCAGAACGCGATGGAACGGATCGGCTCCGGAACAAGTGATGCCACGATTCACGTAATTGGTAAGTATAATATTTTATTAGTAATCTCGCATTTAATTCGTGTAATATGGATTCGGCACTTGCTGATGAATCGATCGAACGCGTATTTCTCAATACTAGTTCGGTCGAAAATCAAGACATACAGCGTCGCCGCCGCCGCCGCCGCGTCGCGCGATAGACGAAGCCGTTTTGCCTTTATAGCGTTAATAACTGGCATTTTTTTTTATTTTCAGAATGCAACGAACACAAGGTAGATCGTCTCCGGAACGAAGAGTGTCGCGGCTGATATATTTGGTAAGGTGATATTTGTATTTGCATGTCTAACACGCAGTATGATAAAATCGGCACGCAAGCATTGATGTTCGCCCGAACGCGTATTTCGCGTCTTGTTCGAAAATCAAGATGTATGGCGCCGACGCGTTGTTGGCACTGTTTCGGCGCTTATTTTGTGTAAAGTTAACTACACGCGAAACAAATAACGCCCCGCATTTTAATTACATTAATTACGTTTTAATTGCAGAAAGCGCGACATCACGCACACGGGATGAATCGGTTCCGAAATTGCGACTCATTCCGGAAGGGTGTCGAGAGTCCAAAGCATCCTATGATATTCCGGACAATTTGAGAGGAGGAGGAGGCCTAGGATAAGCATCTGGCACCGGCGGAGCAACCTTGAGGTAAATATTATTTTTTACTTGCCTAAAATTAAAAGCTTTTTCCCATTCATCCGGACCGTTTTATTTTAATAAATTACAGATAATTACATAAAAGAAAATCATGAAAATTTTATAAAAATTTATGAAATTTATGAAAATTTTTTGAGGACATAGATAATTACATTAGTAAATATAATATTTAATTAAAAGACAAATTAAAATCAAATTCAAAATATTAATTCAATATACATAAACATTATCTTTTAAGACATTGAATATTATGAACAATGTTTTAATTCAAATCTTTTATTTTTGTGTTACAGTGCACCGTAGTTTCGTGGCTGATAACTCCGCCTGTTGCGCTTCAAGTCGGTGAGTGATAATTATTTTTTATAAATAGGCAGGGTGAATATTACCAGGAAAAATCGGAAAAACCTGGTAATCTCAGGAAATTTCAATTTTGCCATTGAAAATCATAGATCCTCCAAACCTCAGGAAATTTACTGATACTCAGGGAAATTTTTTGAATTTTTAAAATTTAATTTTATCCCTTTAGAAAGTTAACGTAGCCCCATATTGAAGGCCCCTGATATTGAAAGTTAATTTATTTTAAAATTACACTACATTTAATAATAATATTAATAATAATAGAATCAAGATAGTATTGCGAAATAAAATTCACTTGTAGGTACACAATAATATATATGTCATAAATATTTTTTTTTAATCGTCTCGTTGAAAGAGTGTCCGCTGCAGACAGAATTAATCCTGGGTTTTCTCGTAATCACGGATTCCCGGTAGCAATGATTTTAGCATCAGTTGGCGACGACCACCATATATTTTTCAAAGTCGAGTCGCGAAATTAATAATGAAAAAATAAATTATGGGAAAAGATTTTATTCGTTTCTCAAATATTTTCCCATTCATGCTATTACTAATATATTGATTTTATCTTGTTGTGTAATACTTACATTACGCAATGACAAATGGAAAACGGTGACAGTCGTTAATTCCTTGCCAAAATGATTGTTATCCGGGGGCAATCCGGAAGATTCGGGATTCATTCCTTTCTGCAGTAAGTCTCTTGACATTCAACGAGGCATTTTACCGAAAACAATAATTACACTACATTTAATAATAATATTAATAAGAATGGAATCAGGATGGCATAGGGGAATAGAATTCACTTGTAGGTACACAATAATATATGTATAAGTATACAATCATAAATATTTTCTTTTAATCGTCTCGTTGAAATTTGAGTGTCCGCTGCAGACAGAATTAATCCTGGGTTTTCTCGTAATCACGGATTCCCGGTAGCAATGATTTTGGCATCAGTTGGCGACGACCACCATATATTTTTCAAAGTCGAGTCGCGAAATTAATAATGAAAAATAAATTATGGGA
>NW_012026890.1:1262821-1263386 GCF_000956235.1 Wasmannia auropunctata
TCATATAGTTAAATTATTCAATGTATATAATATCTATTAAATTTTTATACGTTACGGTTGATGACAATGTCAATTTAGAAAACTGGCTACAAAATATGATTTATTTGTTTATGATCATCATTTATATGTTAATATGATTTATATGTTTAATATTTCTTCTTTTAAAGCTAAATCAAAAAGAAATTTTTATTAATTATTCAATTTTATTTGCCATTTTTAATTTGCCATTGATATTTTAAAAGCATCACAAATGTGCAAATTTCAATAAACTTAAATAATGTTCTCTATAAGAAACATAGATTAAATAAAAAGTATTCGCGTATGATTCTTGAAATTGCTGGAAAAATTTTTATACTTTACTAAATGTCCGTCTCAAACATGCTTACTTTTTATTTAATAAAATATTTAAATAATATATGGTATATAAATGTTTCTTTATATAAAATATCACGAACATCTTTATCGTGCAATAAGAAACAAGAAAATCAATCATAGAAAATACTACATATTTAGCGAATGACATACACAATAGAAGCCATCAGAGTATTCATAACTCTAGAGAAAG
>NW_012026890.1:1263406-1264224 GCF_000956235.1 Wasmannia auropunctata
CCCATTCATGCTATTACTAATACATTGATTTTATCTTGTTGTGTAATACTTACATTACGCAATGACAAATGGAAAACGGTGACAGTCGTTAATTCCTTGCCAAAATAATTGTTGTCCGGGGGCAATCCAGAAGATTCGGGATTCATTCCTTCCTGCAGTAGGTATCTTGACATTCAACGAGGCTTTTTACGGAGAAAATAATTACATTATGTTTAATAATAATAATACTAATAATTCAAGATTGCATTGCCCAATAGAAATCACACATATATTATTGAATGTCACAAATATTGGCAATTAATTTATGGCCTTTAATAACCGATATTAATATAAAAACATGATTATTCTTTGATCGCTAGTTTATCAAATTTAATACTTATTTCTTCATGCATTGACAACGATTTTTTTAATGTATCAGAAATACTATCTCTACCGGTTGTAATAAACAAAAAAAATGAAAATAATTTATTAACATTTTGTCACGAAATATATTTTTCGAACATGCTCCTCTTAATTTCTCTTTCACACGTTTTACTTTCAAACTTCTTCTCGTAGCAGTCCCTCCGTTCCAAATTTCTCAGTGTCCCTCTTCTGAAAATTATAATTTTTCGTTAATCATGTAAAAGTATATTTATCTGGACAGAATATTACTAACGAGCGCACAGAATATATTTTTGACGGTTCCTTCTCAATTTCTTCTTCAATTTTTTTTTATAGGAGTCCCTTTGTTCCAGATTTCTCAGTGTCTTCTGAAAATTGTTAATTTTTCTTTAATCATATCATATTTCTGACTGAGTCGACAAGGCACACAGGGGATA
>NW_012026890.1:1264244-1268638 GCF_000956235.1 Wasmannia auropunctata
GAATAATAGTATCGAACGCTCACTGAATATATTTTTGACGGGCCCTTCTTAATTTCCCTTTCATGTTTTTTTTTCGTAGCAGTTCCTTCGGTCCAAATTTCTCAGTGACTTTCTTCTGAAAATTGTGATTTTTCGTTAATCATGTTGTATTTCTGTTTCAGCCCTTCCCTGCCACCTGTAATTGACATTGCGTTGTATCGTCGATACTTCTCGCGATAGATTCGGTATGTGAAAAAATACGGGATACGGTCTGATTTTGGAGATCGTTGAAAAATGTTTACCATACTTCTCGCTCCGTTTTCCGGTCCATTGAGCCACTTCTGTGTCTCGTGGACTAGCGTCCAGCAAGCCGATAAGCCGGATTAAACGCGATCATCTGCACGAGTCGTGGGCGGAAGACTCCCCAAAACGAGGTCCGCTTGTCTTAGTACACAAACGTCTTGTTACCATTCCTAGCTTCGGCTAGAAGAAGTCTTTGGATCGTGAATGAGAAAGCCTCGTCGACGTTAGACGCGTGTAGAAACGTGATGCGAGAAGTCGGTGACATTCGAAACGATCTCACAATCGGTCCCGTGTCCCTTGCAACGATAATTAATTTAATTCATTATTTCGCGAAACGCGCAATACGCAATGTCTTTTGCATGTGCCATGGAGAAGCTGCAGCAGAGACACAAGATGTTACCGAGAAATTGTTGAAATTTTTTGGAAAGTAATTATAAATGCAATAAGAGACTTTTGCTGCAGTCGAAAAGTTATAAGTGCATCTGGTAGAAAAGGAATTTGGAGGAAGCTCTTAACAATGAGTCGCGGAAAAAAAAACGATGATGAAAGCGCAATAATTAGTATGGAGTAACATTTTTCGCAGAAACATTACAGAGAACGTTGCGAATTTACAAGATGTAAACGATAAATGCATATAGAATTAAGACAATTTTTTAAAATGTTCAGTAATTGTTTATTAAATTAATAAACAACTTTATTTTTAAATTTCTTTGAAGTTTTGAGGAATTAGCGATCACGTATTAACTTTTCGTTCTGGTATTTTAAATACCAGCAATTTAATATTTCGATTTTGACAAAATTAATTTTCTTATTAACTGGGAACTTGTGCCGTGTTAAATATTTGTTTTACCTGTATCTCAGTCATATTGCGCAATATTTGATGTAAATTTTGTAATTTGTGTGTTTTTTTATTCATTATCTATTTTGACCCAGACATTTCGTCATTAAGTTTTTTGTATTAGGTAGATGCTACATAATACCCGATCGTGGTGATCTCGTAGCAATCTTTATTTTGATTGCAGAAATGATTATACTATTTTTATAGTAATATCAATAATACTGAACTGATTTTGTAATATACAAATTACAATTGTACATTATGATTATCGGTTATTAATTTATTCGCCTTGGTCGAAGATATGTAATTTGTAAATTATTTTTTCATCGTTGAATTAGAAAAACTTTTTATACATTAATAATTTTTTTTGAAAGAATTAAAAATACATTATTATAAAATCAACTAATAATTTATTAACTTTTGATCATGTTGCTTGAATTACATAATAAGCTCGGCAAACTGCAAACCGCTAATTCTTAATAAATAAATTTAAGTATTATATATCATTATAGTAGTAGCACAATTATTTTTCTGATTGTGAACGTGTTTCTTCTTATCTACTTCCAAACTATCATATTCTAATTCTAATAGACTGGAAATATGAATTATATCCCCGCCGATTTCAATAAATATGTATAAAGTACTTATAAATAAATAAATTAATATATATATATATTTATATATAATATGTATTACTATTAAAAACACATGTGTGTGTAAGAATTCGATAAATTTATTATGTTGATTATAATATTAATTGTGTAATGAAATCATCGTTTTTTGGATCTTATGTCATTCTGAACGTTTCACTTGATATGTGAGGTGAAATAAAGTAATGGTTCGCGATTCTATTTGCACTAAAAATTTGCTATTTGAATTAAATAATCGGGATCACGACATAAATACGACACTTTGATTTAAACAAGATTAATGTCAGTTTTTTTATTTTTTGGTGATAACATTGATAATAATTCTTTCTGTCGCTTTTGTTTGCTAAATAATTTTTGTTCGGAAGAGTTAATTTACTATCGTTTAAACGTAAAATGCGAAATTAAATTAAATTAATTTTATTAATGGACATGGTCGTCTATCTTATATGCTCTTAACTTTCATAATGGTTTGTAATCCATAATAATAATCGTCTACCAGTGCTGTTAATTATCTGGAGGCAGAGTTTGTCTCTTCATTCTCTGGCTGTCATATAGGTAGAATAGATTTGGCCAGGAGCAACGTAATAGGTAAGTCCAATCTGGCCAGATGAAACTACGCCACATCTTGTACGGTAAGGTTTATAATAAAATTAAGTTGCGTACATATGCTATAAAAATTGCATGCTATAATATTAAGATTCGGGAGGGTCATTAATAATCGGGTGGGTAAATTTGCTCGCAAATTAAGTTGCGAGATCTTATATTTTTTAAATTAATACCCATTTCTCATATTTTCCTTAATCGTAGTTAAACTATCCCATTAGATTTAATCAATATCCAATAGGACATATATTAGATATCAGAATAGGCGATTTTACTGCGTATTCTGTATTTGTGCATTAAATAAAGATATAGACATAGGAATACGCAAATAAGTAGGCATGAATATATAAAAGTACGAGTAGGTAGAAAAATAGACAAGAAATACAGATAAAGACTATAAAAATAACTTAATATTTGAAAAATTAAAATACTGCAGATTATGTGATATTCAATGCTGCAAGATTAAATTTCTTTCTTAAAATTCAATACAACTCAACTACATAATAAATTAGAAAATATGTAGGTAGGGGTATATAAACATTATAATTTCGTATTTGATGATTGGAAGGAAAGATTTCAACTTAATTTTTAATTTTTTAAATTTTGAATTAAAAAATTTAGATAAAAATTTTATTTAATTTTTAAGAAATTAATTCTTTTGTAAAATTATGTATAATTATAAATTATATAATTATTGATGTAATTTAATTGTATTGTTAATGTTATAATTAATGTTATAATTAATGTAATTTTAAAAATAAATTATATGAAATTTATGTAATACTATGTCCAGATAAATGTCGACATTACCTTTGTACGACAATTATTAACGATGCATCTATATTTTAGAATATTTAGAGCATCTATTTAAGGCTAATAGCATTTATCTGGCTTTAGTAAATCAAAATATTCTTAAATGTAAATTACGCTAAATACGTATGATAATTAAAAGTTTATTAAACATTTATGTTTTTGATAATTATAATTTTAAAATTCTTTGTTTTCAAATTCGGATTTAATTTGAGTACCGTAAAGTTATTAATAATATCGAGTAATTTTAAATTTAAAATTATTATCAATTTTTAATAGCAATTTTTATATACAAATTTATTATATATGATGGTGCAGATTCGAGTTTTGGCTGAGGCAATAAGTATTAATAATAAGCAATAAATAATTTCTTGCTCTCAAAATTCGACGTTCACAATCGTGAATTTGTTTCCGTGATTTTTAGAATGTGTAAATTCCTTAACGAGTATTTTTTAATTTTATATTTAGAACATATGTTTAAATTAAATGTTAGAAAAATAAATAGTTAAATTTTAGGAATAGTTGTTAAGAAATATTTAAATATTTATTAATAGCAATTACAAACGCTGCGTTCTTTTCTTGTTTTTGGGTGCGATTATTTCATCGCTGCCCTTCGTCAGGTGAGCGCCAGTAAATGTGTGATTCCGATAGAAAATCAAAATGATCTTTATTATGAAGAGTTATTCTTTGTTGATTTCTACGAGATTCAGCCGATATTTAATTTGGTGCATCATCGAAAGTTGGAAGTTCCTGTTACAAGTCGAAATTAATCCCGAGTTTTTTCGACAATTCTCAGAAGTTTTAATTTTAGCAATAAATTAATGACGACCTATATATTTTAAATTGAGTCGTGAATTTAAATCAGTAATATATTTTGAGGAAAGATTTTCTTTTTTCTTTTGTTAAATGTTCTCCATTAATAACAATATTAATATCAGGGTAGTCTTAATAAGACATATAGAACAAATGGAAATAATATTTGAACACTTTACTTGATAATTGAACAACTTCAATTATCAAGTAAATAAATGCAAGTTTTTTTAGTAATTTACTTCTTTTTTCACGTGTATTTTACAGAAATCTTGTTACGAACGTATATATTTAATTCTGTAACTTTTAATCTATTTCAAGAAATCATTTTTAGGTACTGGACATCCTGCCACTTTCTCTACAATATTATAATTTGGTTATAGCAGATCGGAAGAGCACAC
>NW_012026890.1:1268658-1269000 GCF_000956235.1 Wasmannia auropunctata
GAGATGTGTATAAGAGACAGCTATTATAGAATATTAATTAAATTTATCATAATTCTTTTTTTAATTTATCAGTAATACGCGCTTGATAATTTAAAAGCACAATTAAGATAAATTTGATTAATATATTAAAGCAACAGAAATTAAAAGAGAATTATTGTACTCATCATTGTACATTGGATCTCATCATTCATTTTGAATATTTCTTAACTTAATATTTAAGGTGAGATTAAATAATGGTTCGCAGTATAGCTCGTAATTTGATTTGTTTACCTATTCATTGACTGATTAATAGATTCTCTGATTAATTAAAAAAAATTTTTTTTGTTATATTTCTATATTATA
>NW_012026890.1:1269020-1269460 GCF_000956235.1 Wasmannia auropunctata
GTTAATCATGTAAAAGTATATTTATCTGGACAGAATATTACTAACGAGCGCACAGAATATATTTTTGACGGTTCCTTCTCAATTTCTTCTTCAATTTTTTTTTATAGGAGTCCCTTTGTTCCAGATTTCTCAGTGTCTTCTGAAAATTGTAATTTTTCTTTAATCATATCATATTTCTGTTTCAGCTTTTCCCTGCCACCTGTAATTGACATTGCGTTGTATCGTCGATCCTTCTCGCGATAGATTCGGTATGTGAAAAGATACGGGATACGGTCTGATTTTGGAGATCGTTGAAAAATGTTTATCATACTTCTCGCTCCGTTTTTCGGTCCATTGAGTCACTTCTGTGTCTCGTGGATTAGCGTCCAGCAAGCCGATAAGCCGGATTAAACGCGATCATCTGCACGAGTCGTGGGCGGAAGACTCCCCAGAAAGAGGTA
>NW_012026890.1:1269480-1270204 GCF_000956235.1 Wasmannia auropunctata
CTCTTGAGCGCATGTTCATTTTGACAAAAAGTGATAAGTGCCAATTTATCCGTCAACCTGTTTCTGGAAAACATAAACGCGCCGCACGCCGAACGCCGACACGACCACGTCGGAGTCCCGTAAGCAAAAGGCTATGCGCACTCTAGCGTTTCGCTTATATACCTGATTTGGTAGCCAGCGCCGCACCAATCAGAGCGCTTGGAGTGCGGGCGCGGCACTGCAGCGCGCTCATTGCCTGGCGTGCAAGTGGTGAGGTACGTGCGGCTGCGAGACATTTCGCATCGAGTAGCGAGAGTGTCACATCGCGTCACCAGGGACGATTCGACGATGTATGTACATACAGCCTCAAACAGCGCTGAAAAAAATGGATGAGAACGAATGCATTAGGGAGGAAATTTATATATTGGTACATGTAATCTATAAATTTATTTTTTTTCCCAATCATTTTATTAAGTTGCACTAAATTCGCTCGCATGGTCGGCCACAATTGTCCGCCGCGTCGCGCGTCGCCTAAGCTGACCGCGTGCGAGACAAATTGCTCCGCTTCATTATCTTAATTACTCATTTATCCATAAGTATGACGTACGTTACATACAGCAAACATATGGATAAACGTATAATTAAGATACTGAAGCGGCGTAATTCGTTCCGCGTGCCGTCAGCTTAGGTGAAACAAGCGTCGCGGCGCGGACGACGCGTCGGCGGCGGTACACGTCTTGATTTT
>NW_012026890.1:1274608-1286622 GCF_000956235.1 Wasmannia auropunctata
AAAAAATATCAAGCCAGATTATATAGATGCGAATGTATAATCGGCATTTATTTTCACTGAGCGGAGACATCGCAAACGCTACTTATTTTAATGATTAAACGTTGGCCACATTGCGAAAGCACAAGTCCTTGAGATTTATTGTGACAACCAGAGAAAGGATTAATTTTTTATTCGACTAACAATGTTTGCGTTATCTCTGAACTTGGATGACTAAACTCGGGAACAAATATATCTATATGTGTGGCAATGTTAACAAGATATGAAACTGATTTCAACATTACAATGCATACCGAATGCATTATCGTTGCTTAATCGAAATGTTTATATTAATGATATCAAAGGATCAAACTGATTTAAACATTTGATTCAAATATAAAAAAATTGAATAATATAAAATTGATGATATAAAAAGAAATTATTTAAAATATTTAATCATGTAAAATATTATTAAAATAGTGTGAAATCCAATTTTGTTTTTTGTCAGATTTTTAAGTCTTACTCAACTTTTAATCGTCTGCATCAAACGTCGAATTAATAAACATATTGTGAGTAAAAAATTTAAATTTTGCTTTATACATATGGTTTTATAAGGCACAAAAAAGATATTTTCTGACAAAAATTAAACTTTATTTCAGATTTTTAAATAATTTTTTAAATAATTTACATTAAAAGGTATAAAATACGCATATGCACAACACTTTATTATTATTAATCAGTTTTAATTAATTTACGTTGAAGAAATTATACAGTTATTCTAGTTCTCCAGCTGGACTAATTTCGTAGAAATTTCTTACCTTTTTTACTCCACTTGCCTACGCAGTAGGTTTATCATTTACGTAGCGCTAGTCTGTACCTTTCGCCGGTTCACTATTATTTTCTACATATCTCTATTTTCCCGCAGATATTTAATATTGCATAACAGATGAGTTGATCAACAAATTCTTATTTTGCGAAACACGCAACTGTTTTATGATAAAAGCGTACTATATAATAGAAAAAACGAATTCTTTTCTTCGATGAACGAAACATACGCGATGTTGAGAAAGGGTTCCGATGAGAGACCGAGACTGACATATTAAAGTTTAATGTGCACTTGACAATGTGCGGCATTACTAATGCAGCTCGAAATGATGGACTGTTGTCGGAAATTTTACTGTCTCGATAAAAAGAGAAGGAAAACAAACTTATACATTATTAAGAAGACGAAGAAAATTTTGCGAGCACTGAAACAGAAATAAGAATAAAGTCGGCAATTACGTGAGAACGATGCGAAGGTATGGACATTTTACCGACAAACTTTAAAGCTTTACGTTTTTGCGGCGCATGGAAAGAGCGGGAAGACGACAACATGTGCGTTGGATTTTTGCGCTTTTGTTACAGGTATGTTATAAACATGCTGTAACAGATATACAGGTAAATCATACGGTAAAAATAGTGCGTGATATACAAGACGTTTTCCGGTCTGTGAAATTTGTCATGTCTGTGTGATCTCTTCTTCTCTTCTTCTCGTCAATTTATTCATCGATTATTTAAAGCAGTGGGTATCTGCAGGTATGCGATTTTTCTCTTGATATACGAGTTTACGATACTCGATATCATAGAGGTGATTCGCACGCGCGACCACGTTCAAGAGCTGACCGAAGGGCTCTTCATGGGGCTGACTTTCTTTACGCTGTGCATGAAGTACGCGAATTTCTTGCTGCGGGAGAACGAGCTGTCGGATCTGTTGAATTGCCTGCGCGTAAAAATGTGCCGGCCGAGAAATTCCAAGGAGAAGCTGATAATAGAAGAGCACAGCCGCAGAGGTACTCGAGTAATTCACAGATATGATGTATACACATTGCTTGACGTAAATTTAACGTATCACGAAGCGTAAATATATATCATGGATCATTAAGGTTGTTCTGGCTATACAATCCCAGACAAAAGTGACTGAAATTTGAAATTGATGAAGGTCTATACTTTTATAAATTAAGATATGCTATATCTATCGTGCTCGTATTGTGTAAAGGACTTAAATAATGCCAATTAATACGATATTTGGCACTACAAATGAATATATTTGTATATTTTACAAGTTTTGTGATTGTCGGCAAAAAACTTTTGTGAATTTCACTTGAAATCAACTGCAAGAAACGAAAAACCGTGACACATATTGATAACATTTAATGTATATCAGACATCAAAAGATATTAAAAGTCTACAAAATATGTAAACAAATGTCATTAACATAATATTTGCCTTTCTAGCACTTTATACTTGTCAAAATAGAATGCCTGATGCCGCACTCCACTTTAAGTTGGTCTTCTTGCGATTTCGTAGTTAAATGCGAGATTAGAATAACAGTGACAAGCGTTGCTTTATCAATTAATATCTTGATAACGGGTTAGTAAATCTATTTAAACTTTTTTTAGAAACATTGCTCAATTTTTATTTACTCACAAACAAAATTTCAGAATATTGGCAATACTACTTCTTTATCATTTTGCTGATAAAGTAGAAATATGCTGCTATTCCATAAAAACTCATGCAAAATTAAAAGTTGAATAACTCGTGAACTAGTTAGAGAATCGACTTCAGGTTTTGCACATGTGTTAAGGTAATAAATAGAAATAATTTATTAAATTTTCAAGGTTTTGTCAATACTAGAACGTTAGCGCCAAAACAACTTTAATGATCAAGATCAAGAGTAACTGCAAATAGTCACCTGTGCAAATATCACTTCTTGTTAACAGCATCTAATATTAAGTCGTATTGCAAGTCGTTAAATATTTCATTGTTCAACTGATTAACTGCTTAATGATTAATTAATTATCTTGGCAGTTCATTAAAGATTATGTAACTTTGACAACCGCGATAAACATGAAATTTTGTTAAAACACTGTGCTTTTTAAAGACTACTGCTTTTCTGCTTAAACCCAATATTCGTGGGTCTAGTAGATTCGAACATTTTTTTCAAATCTCCAGATTGGCTTGTAAAAAATTGTTCATAACAAATGTTTTTCACAGCTTTACATAATTTTAAGTTACATAATCTTATTCCTCGGATTTTGGCAAGATATTCAAAATGAAAAAAAGTGTTTAGTTACTTATTTAATTTTAAGTAAAAAAACATTCATTTAAAGTTTTATCGAATACACTAAAGCCACGAATACCGCTAAAGAAATTCCTGAATAATAAGAGTAATAATAATAATAACAACAAGTATAATACAGTAGTTTACTGTATGCAATGGTTTACAAATTATGAATACTAATTAGGCTTAACATATATAAAGTATGAAAGATATTAATTGCAAAATTAGATTTCTAAAATGTTAAAAATTAATTAAAATTAATTGCGCGTCGGCGATGTGTACGCACGTTCCTGATTTCTTCCTAATAAAAGATAGAAGATTAATTAAATATCTGTTAGCTTCAACTGGCGTTTTTACTTTACCGGAAGTCAAATGTTTGTAACAGCTAAGTGGAGCACTATAACGTTCATGATGATATCGTACGTGACTGGATTAGGCTTCATCCTCACGCCAGCCTTAGGACTACTTAACGGGGGTGAGCGCGTGCTGCCGGTGAGGTCGTACACCCCATACTCCGTGTCAAATCTACTTCCATATCTAGCTACGTATCTGCAGCAATTTTTGGCGATATTCTACGCGATAACGCTTAATGTTTCCTTCGACTCTCTCGTTTACGGCTTCACGATTCAAGCTTGCGCGCAGATCGAGCTGATGTGCTGCCGATTGACTAACAGTTTAAAGAGCACCGGCGACATTTCTTATGGACGGAAGCGGGAAGCAAGCGCTTCGATCATGGAATGCGTCAGACATCATTTGCTTGTGAGCATTCTGGTAAAGAAAGTACGAGCGTTATTCATGTGGACGGTAATGATCTTCTTCTTCTTCAGTCTGCTTATTGTGTGCACCAGTATCTTCCTAATATCGAAGGTATCGCAAGAGAGACGTTTTACGTCTCCTCGACGATACCACGTATATTTATTTCTTGCAGAAAAAACTGCTCAGCTTTGAGTTTCTTTCGATGTTCCTGTATCTAAACGGTATACTGCTTCAACTGTTCTACTACTGCTGGTACGGAAACGAGCTTGAGTTGAAGGTAAATAAGTGTAACGTTGAAAATAATACATTATACAGAAGCACTTTTTTAAAGAAACATTTACATTAGAAGCAGAAGAAGATAAGAAAAATATATTTGATAATTATAAAGTTTTGAAAAGTTTTGACAATATGAACAAA
This sequence comes from Wasmannia auropunctata, assembly GCF_000956235.1. NCBI lineage: Eukaryota > Metazoa > Arthropoda > Insecta > Hymenoptera > Formicidae > Wasmannia > Wasmannia auropunctata. The sequence goes on from NW_012026890.1 coordinate 1,278,858, forward strand.
CAGCTTGCGACGATTGTTCGGATTGTGGGACTGCATATCCTACACTGGGAAGAATTAATATTTCCGTGCGAAGAAATATTACATTGGAAGGATAATATTTTACAAATTTCTTTCGCAGAGTAAAGGCATCGCGACCGCTATTTATACCAGCGATTGGACAATGGTTACGCCGCGAGAACGCAGATCGTTGATGCTGATCATGATAAGCAGTCAAAAAGGAATAATGATGTCTTATCACGGAGCATTTGCGTTATCTCTCAATACTTTTACTTGGGTAAGTAGAGGAAAGTAAAACATAAATTTTTACTTATATTGTGAGATTCATGAATTATAAGAATAAAAATTATTCCGACAATTATCTGCGCATTTGAGCTAAGCTAAAAGCTATAATTGCAAAGATTAACATAAATATACATAAATAGATGTATCTTAGACGTTTTTACAGATGACGCAATACCTTATTTTCATTTAGATTTGTAGGACTTCTTATTCAGCTTACAATCTCTTGCAGCGAGCATCAAATTGATCAACAATGGCATTGTATGTTATGAACAAATAGCATTTACTTTATTGTGCAGTTCTTATATCTTATTGTACAAAACGTAAGATACGGCGCAGTATATTTTTGAAAAATCTACGTTATAGTAATTGGTTTCTTCACATTAAGCGTAATCCATTTGACGTATGTACAAGTATATTATAAATATTCCCATGCGATGCATCGTCAGATTCATCGTTAAAGAATGTGATGAGGTAGTAGTAATTCATATATAAAATTCTAATAAGAATCTTAAGATAAAATACAGTTCCGTAAAGTTAATTAATACGCAGTTTTGGTGGTATTGTTGACGGTGGTACTGAAAACACAATATGTAAAAATACTGTTTACAAATATTCTGAGAATATTCAAATTATATGGCACCGTTCTGTTGTTTTGTCGGGAATATTCTTTTCATCTTTGCTCATATCAATGACGCGAAAAGGGATGAGGCACTTTTCGCATCTGATGTGCCGATCCGTCGTCGTTAGGCTAATTGGGCTAGTTTGGCCACGAAGTTGTCCCACCTGATCTGCCATTGTTGCAGCGCATTCCACTTCTCTCGTCTGTTCATGCTGCTATAGGTCAGCGAATTTATCGCCAGTTGCTTGAGACTCCTGAGATCTGAATTGGCGCTCATGATACCCATGAAGGCCTCGTAAAAGTCGTAGGTCAACCCTTTGGCGCCCCAAAGTCCGGGATCGTCGTTGGAGACCACCACGGGCGATCCCGATGCGAATAAACTGGCCGCAGGGTGATTCCGCATGTCCTCCACAAGACTGAGAACTTGGTTCGAGATAGGACAGACCTCCACCGCGATATTTAATCGCTGCGCGATCTTCCATAGGAGCGGATGCTTCGTTAACGCGTATCTGAAGAAATATCGCGAAGAATATTCGTGAAAAAAAGAAAATTACCTCTATTTATTTACGTTGATAGTTTTTTTAATAATTATTTTAATAACATTTTTTAAAAATAATTATTTTTAAAAAATATTAACATAAATAAATAAAGATAATTTTACTGTAACATTTTCGTATAAAACATTTTTTGATATCTTGAATAGTTTTCGAGATATAACGAAAAAAGTTAAATATTGCTTTACTATAAAAAGTGATTTCAAAACCGATTTTCATACCGCAACTGATATTTTGTAAATTCATCTGTTTACTTAATCTATATGTATACATTAAAATCAGAATTTCACACTTAATTTTGTTATAAAACTAGTTCACACATATCGGTCGAATATTGTTTTATATTGTTTTCCCGTTAATGTTTAACGCTATTATTTCCACACGTGGTAAGCCGATATCTAACTTTTTTTTCGAAAACTGTTCAAAATATCAAAAAATGTTTTAAACAAAAGTGTTACAGTTATCTCTATTTATTTACAGATAGTGATTATTTTTTAAAAAATTATTGAAAATATCGTGAGTCTCTATTGTATTTACCCGTGGCCGATGCGTTTGGTATTGAGTAAGAAAGCGTCAAAGAGATTCATGTCGGTGGATGCTCCATTCCAGTTGGTCTCGCCGGCGTGGAAGAAGAATTGAATTCCCGGATCAACGGCATTCAATTTGTCGGCAAATTCAATGAGAGGTTTTCCTTTGTCCTCCTGGCCGACCAAGTCGAAACCAGCCACGAAATCCGGATAGAATTTTTTTATCTGCACCAACGTTTTCAGATAGTAGTCTACTCGTGCCTGGTCGACGCCACGCGGCGGCGCGTATATCATCTTTGCACCGATGAAGTCGGGATGATCCTTCATAAACCTGTCATGTCCGCTTATTACGTTACTTCGCTCGCATTATTTCTGGGCATAGCCGCCGAATATTGGAACAAGTAAAATTTTTTTTATGAATCTTCACTTTCGAGATTGAAAAAATTATTTTGATATAAATTGATTAAATGAAATTATTTTTTAGTTCAGTATTTATTCTTAAATTCTTAAATACTTTAGCAAAATCGTTCTTTCGTGTTATGTTTATTCATTTATAATTTTGCTTATTTGAAGCTGTAGAAAGAAGGTAATTTAAGAAAAGCGTCTTGCCTGTCGGTGATGTCCTTGTGGAGTTGTACCATTTCCATCGGTCCGTACGCGTTGCCGTGAAGATCGTACAACGACGATAGCGTCGACCGTATCTCCGCGTACATCACGTTGTCGTCGTAGAGCTCCTGGAGATTACGATAATAGAGATCCTCATAGTTCGGTCGGTACGATACTAAGGGCTTCATAAACCTGAAGATGCTGTCAAACTTCTGCCACGCCTTGTCGACGGTGGCGTAAACGCTTTTCGGGTTCTCTGTGACCATCGTCAAGGATCGCATGATCCTCTCGTTAATATCATCGGTCTGGGCCGGATCTTTCCGCACGTCGCTCAGTAATTGCCAATTGCAATCGCTGTCGGACGTGTTAAAGAATTTGAGCCGCAGGGTGCTGTTCTCGTCGCACACGTATAGGTTCTCGCGATAGGTCAGATTGAGCCGATACTCGAGCGAGGCGATGGCGGACTCGTGAGCGTGCAGGACAGCACCCTTGGGCATATCGCGCAGAATCTTGAACACCTCGGACTCCTCGATCTTCGGTATCACTTCCATGAAGTTACGCGACGGTAGAAAGCTATTGCCGGTGATGAAACCTGACGAAAATACCAGAATTCCGATATGTCATAAATCAAACAAGGAAAAAAATTAGAATTACGCAAAGTAACTTTGAGACTCTCTCGTTAATATTAATTTTTTTTTCATTACGCTTCTCAGCCAAGTTCTAGGTATTTGGATTTCTGTTAATTTTCCAGGCAAAAGGCACAGACACACGGCGTAACACAGTGAATCATTTCATCCTTTAACATTGGCAAACAACAAGAATGTAATAATTCACCATGTTATATTGTGATGTCAATTATGCTTTTGCAGGAAAACATTCAATATTTAGCGTGTCTTTTAATTAAGCATTACATCCGATAAATTGTTTGACACGTTTGTCGTAAAACCGGATACTCTAATGCATTCTCACGCTATGAATGGTTTACGGTTTCGTGCACAATCATTGATAACATACTTTTAAACATATTAAATCTTCCGTTGTCACGAGAAATGACCCCAGATTCTCGATTTTGGAGACAGATAATTTTCAAAGTAAAACTCAAAATGATACTAGTGTATCATTGCATAGCAGTAATTTAAAGTATTTTTTATAGGAAGAAGCGCTGCACAGCACATATTATATACATATACATGTATACACATGTAAAAGTAGGGTCACGAAGATAGGAGCTCAGAATAAATTTATAAAATTTTATTGTTTTAACTTTCAGTATTATTTTAAATTAAAAAATTTTAAACTGATTTTTTTTTAATAATAAATTCAATTTTTCTATAAATGATGCTACTTTTTTTGTCCAAAAATTATCGCTGTTTAATATGCAAAATAAATACCTTTTTTTAAGTCTACTAAGAAATTAATTTTTTTATTAAAATAGTATATTTCAAGATATATATCACCATAAATTTTTAACAAAAAAAATTGAAAAATGAAAACTTATGATTTTTTCTGCAAAACGTGTTTCTTTCAATACTTACTTTCTTTAAAAATTGTTTTAAACATCCTCACTTTAACTCTTAATTCTTTATAATCAGAATACATTCTACAATGTTTAAACTCTATCCCACAATTTTTCCGATACAATTACTTAAACAATTAATTAAACTATCCGTTTCTCAATAAACATATTTGAAGAATCATTCTATTGGAGTCATAAACAATATTATTATATTTTCTTTAAAAAGACGCGACAAGAATCTTTAGTAATCCGTCCGTTTCTTCTCTATGCTAGAATTAACGCGATAAAGATAACTTTTAATGAAAATTATGGATTTTCGTTTTGCGAAACTTAATGCTTTAAAGTGACACTTACAGATTCGTTTCATAAAAAAGAAAATCCACAGCAAACTTAAAGCGGCAATCTTTTCTTCGAATTATTTAATCGCGGACAAGACAGACGCGCGACGGTCAGTCGCGAATTGATCGCGTTCGCGAGCAAATTAGCGATTGTAAGTGAAAGGATCAAACCGTCGTAGATTTCTCGGCTTTTGGCTCTCATTAGGACCTGATTGGCCCTGGCCTCGATGGGACTGAGTTCCAGTTCGCCGCCTAGAGACAGTCGCTTCTCATCCAGTATCAGTCGTCGGCGGGTTTCCCAGTATGTCTTCCGTTGCGGGGACTGTCGCAAGAGTCGTTTTAACGATAGGTTGTCGAGGATCGCGGGGTGCACGAAGATCGTCTGGCCGCAGATTAGGACAGCCAAAATAAACAAGAGTGTTCTGGCCATGGTCGTGGTTAACTATTCACCGCGAGTTATCAAGTCGTCGTCAAGTCTTGACTTGGCGGAGCACCTCGTTGGAAAGTCTCGCGCGGTCCTGCGTAATCGATAGATCTGTGTGATGTGATCGTCGCGGTTGCTCGATCTCCACTGAATGACTCTTACCACCGGGACCACCATTATAGACACAGGAGGAGGAACGTGTGCACGAGCGTGACCGGTAAACTCGTCGGTACTCGTTGACCACCTGCGTCTTCGACAACCAAACGACACGTGTGTCTATTGACCCTCCGTATAAATCAATTGCGACAGAAGTCCAAATACACGATCAGCATTTGCGCAGGCAATTTACGCATCGTGGTTTATTATAAATTTATTAAGGTTGTAATTAATGAAATTTCACTTGGCTACACCGGTATGCTCGACGCCCGGCGATATTACGCACAAAGAGATCATGCTGCGGGCTCCATGTTAATGAACATTGAAGAAGAAGATCATCTGTTTCTCACCTCAGATTCATCGATTGATTTCAAATTGTTTTCTTTTTTAAATTCCCTCGGCGCGGCGCGGCGAGGCGGCGAGGGAATTTAAAATTGACAATGAAGAATGTATCTCTCAGATCAGTCGAACATCTGTTTAAGCATCACAAGCATTCTTCATGATTACTTCGTTTCTACGACTCAATAATACGTATTACTTATAGACGTTATATTTCTTAGAACGAAAGAAAACGTTATAAATAAACAGATATTTATTGATTTAAAAATTTTTTATGTAATTAATAAAGTTACAAATGTGAATTTTATAATAAACAGGAAATTTTCTAAAATAAATTTTTAATAAATGTCGCAATCAACACTAGATTACGTCATAGTAAAGAAAACCGCCATTTCCTTCTTTACTGTGATGAAAAAAAGATCTTTCTAGCCTGATATTCATCGGATGATAAATTATCATGATAATCGCCTAAAGCAAATATAAATTACATGTCGACGATAAGATAGAAGTCGCTAAAGCGGTATAAAATACGTAAAGTGGAATTAACTAGAAATAAATAAATAATTAATTGAATGTGAATATTTCTTTCTCTAACATAGTATAAATAAATACATGTTTTATCGAGTCATCATATAGAGATTATTAATATTAGAGTCATTTAATAATATAATGAATTAAACACGTAATTCTATACAATTAATTGTAATTATTATCAAAGCTATTTATACGGTTTATTTATTATATTGTTTCATATTATTTTATAATCCTATATGTGTTTTATTTTATAATTATTTTATTTTAGGAATATGTTCCTGATAATATTTTTAAAATAATGCAATCTTAAGATATTTCTATTTAATTATCTTTATAACTTTATCCATTACGTTGTCCCAATTAGCCAAATCTGAGGAAAATATAAGAGTCTGCATTTCCTTGACAAAAAGGTAACAAATGTGATGCAACAATACAGAAAAATTAGTTGTTACAACAATATTCTCTATGCTTAAAAAAAAACTGAATTTAAGTATATTGATATTACATTAAATATGCCTGTTAAGATATATCCATAAGGTATGCTCTCACAATCGTATTATAGTTCTTAGAATAAATAACATTAGAATACCTTTATATATGGTTGCCTCAAATTTTTTCAAGCTTTTTCAAATTTTTTTCACCAAATTATAGATTATTTTTTCCGAATTTAATTATTCAAAAAATTATTCAGAAGAAAACTTTGAAGGGTGGGGTTATTTTGTAAATAAACAAAATTTTTTTATAACTTAAAAGTACTCTTCAAACCATACTTTCAAACTTTTATTCAAGTAATTTTTGTCAATCTTTTATACTTCCGACGATATTTGCTCCGAAAGAGAAAAACCGTTTTTTTTTTCAGAAAAGTGTTTCATTTCCTAAACATGAGATTCTGCACGTATAAAAAAATATGTTTCTTAGATTTTTGTGTTTAATAATACTTCAAAGAGAATTAAACCGGTTCCAGATGGTTGTGATATGTCCCTCGTTATATAACTCGTTACCCTAGTAAAAAAGGATTACTAGTGCAGTAAAAAGTGCTGCTATACCAACAGTGCCACTACTACATTTCAGTAATGTTATTATCACTGCACTAGTAGTTTTCTTTTACGAGGGTATTCGACAAACAAGGCAAGAAGATTAACTATGATAATCAGTTGAGAAGTAATCAGTTGCATTCTATTCTAAATTGAATTTTATCAATATCTAATAGATACACTTCAAATTCTTATAGATACACTTTCAAATTCTTATAGATGTCTTATCATCGAGATATTCTATCGTAATATATGGATTTTCTACAGGTAAAAATTGTAAGTGCTATGAGCTAAGATAGGATAATGTACATAACTATGGTTGCAAAAATATTACTTAAAGATAACTATTACAGTTGTAGCATCCATATAATAGCTCCCCTCACTCAAAAAAATTAGAACAAACATATAGATAATTTCCAGAATATTATGATTCCTATAATCATTTTGTATAGAAAAATAACGTTAATATTTTGTTGCAACAATTCTAATTTTTTCTCCGTAAACCGTTAATTAAATTAATGTTTACAAAACGATAGGAAAAATGCTGCTTATAAAGTGAGAACACAAATCTTGCGCAAGATTTGCTGGTATAATCTAACAGCAAACAGGTTGCAAAAATCGAGCAAGAATATGTATAATACTGTATAAGATAATGGCAAACTGGCAGCAAATATTGAGTAAAATTTGTTGTTACCTCGATTATTTGATACCTTTATAATACTTTAACATTACGTATGACGTGACTTTACTATAGCTAGAGTCCTAGATTATCAGAGAAGCGCGACCGGTGTTACGAGTCCTGATTGTACTCGCAAATGGCCAATCATAAGATTGAT
>NW_012026890.1:1286642-1397605 GCF_000956235.1 Wasmannia auropunctata
TTGATTTATCGCTATTATAAATGGCTGCCGAATAAATCAATCTTATGATTGGCCATTCAACGCCATTTTTAATATTTTCTAGTACTTTTGCGATACTGCCATAAGCCGGTCGCGCTTCTCTGATAATCTAGGACTCTAACTATAGCTAACGATCATCGGTCGGAGTCACGTAGACATGATTTCGCTTACACGGCCCTTAATTGTTTTGTAATTTTTTTGTTATATTTATTATCTTATTGTTTTATAATTGTTTTATACTTTTGTTATATATTTTTAGAGACTTTCCACGCCTTACTTTAGTTAGTCTAAAATAAAATTTTATTTCATTCGAATCGAGAACTTATATTATAAGTTAATTTTTAATCTTTAACAATTTTTATTTTATATTTGTAAAATATCTGAAGTGTTTCGACAATTACCATAAAATTTAAGTATTAATATAACAAATTAACAAATAATATTAATAAATTATTTTATATAAATTAATTTTTAGTAATAAGAAAATAAAAATCATATTATAAAGTTAAAATAATAGTTGTAATATTTCTTTTAATAAGTATATTTGTTTCTGTAATTGCTATATAAATGATTTCGTGAAAAGCGCAGCAGCAGGCACAAATATTGTACATCGACCGATGTAGACATATCAGTTGCAACACTTTTTTTAAATAAGTTTCGAAACGGATTAATATTTTGCAAATACGAACAACGATTGGTGTACATATTATACTGTCTCTAGACTAAAGATAGTACGTCATCGCATTTACAAAATATTAGTTACCTATAAAATATGTATTATATATATTAAATATATTCTTAAAACTTATGAAAAAAATGTCGCAATCGATATGTGTGTCCACGATTGTACGCGTGAAGTATGCAGCCGTGTTTCAAATATCTTTAAATAAGACTTTTGTATACAATTAATTCTAAAAATATACATTACGCTTTACAGTTTGCAAATAATTTGAAAAAATATATGGAATAAAAACGCGGATCCCACTAAATAGGAATCGATTCATGCTTTTACACATTTTTATTTACACATATTTATTTAGGGAACACATCTCGTCCTAAATATAATTTAATGTACCTCAATATATATTTATATATTACAACTAATTTAAATTATATTATATTATTAACTTGTATTGTAATTGTTAAAAGCACACATTTAATTAACAAAATTTATTACAATAACTTCATTATAAAATTCGTGCATTTGTCACATAAAAATTATTCCTGTTTTGTTTCTTTTTTATTACTTTTAAAAATTGTGGAAAAATAAACAAGCAGCATGTACGAATGACCATTAAAGAGATTTAAAAAGGCATGTGTCATATATTCAAGCTATGTAATAGTAAGTTTTGCTTTGTACTTATTGACAATTTGCCGTGCAGATTCTTGCTCGGTTTTTGACGTCTGTTTGCTATTAGATTATGCCGGCAAATCTTGCGTGATTTTTTACACCAATTGGCTCTCATTTTATGAGCAATAAATTTTGCAAACAAAACATCAATCTAGCGAGGAGATAGATGCTTTTAATACAAAATTCTGATTAAATTCTCTGTCACTTTGCAAGCTATCATTTTACTTAGGGGGCATAGATTTAGATAATTGACAGATTATTTATTAATATATTTATATTCTGAAAAAAGGATATTTTTAAAAATCTGCATTAAAACTGACCATTAATACTGACCAAATCAGCAATTCTAATTCTTCTCAGCATTTTAAATTGTATTCATCAAATAATTTTTATTCAATAATATATTAGTCTTTAATAATGTGACATTTCTTTTGATGATCTATAATTCGTAGGTAACTTTATAATTTTATTTTTTTATCATCATCAACATTTAAAAGTCATCTTGAGTGATTTCGGTCTTTAACATTAAAATCTCCACGCTTAAGTCGAGCAAATCACTTTTGTACGGTATATTTACACTTTCTTCAAATTTTGTTTCTTCAAAATTGCATAGATTAAGTAATACTTAACAAATTCGCGCAAACGTTGTTATAATAATGTTATCTAATGTACGTATTGTTATATAATGTACGTTGAAGTATGCACCTTTCAGAATATGCAAGATCTTATAACTTGATCCTATAGTAGGACACGACATATTTGCACGAACTGCAACATCATCTTTTAAAAATCCTCACAAACTTTTGAAACAACCTAATAAATTAATAATTAGTAGATACTAAATAAATTTTTGAATTTTTTCTATTCTGAAAATGTTTTCTATTATATTTACATCTAAACTAATATTATTAAATTTAAAAATATTGTTAACATTGAATACACAATGTTTATTACACAATAATTATTACTTATTTGTTTAAAATAATTTTCAGTTTGATTGACCGCAGTATTAATTTAAATTTCTGTAAAGATAGGTCTGCATAATCCAGTGATTCGTAACTTTTATTTTGCATTCCGGAATTCATCGAAAACAAAGAATGCATCAACAACACTTACAATTAATCTCTTTGTGTGCAACATACGTGGCATTAGACGCACCTTAAAAAATGGCACTCCTGTTTTTTAATTCGCTTATTGTTCATTTATGCTGCATTCCTGAATACATGCTTAAAAACATAATTATAAATGCAGAAGGGAAACGTTAGTAAGAAAAACTCGCTGTCACACAACATTTATATTGCATCATTATACAAAATAGTCTACATTCGTATACGTAACTTAACGAGATTTATCTTTGCGTAGCATCTCACGAATAGGAAACTTCCGAGTTATATATAAAAGTCGTAACATTCATCATTATTATCTTCCTCCTCATTTGAATGTCATAAAATACGCATGACTTAAGAAGTATCCTTGTGCACCTACATCGAAAACATGATGACCTCGGAACTTGATATTTCAACGCATTATTTAAAAATATTATCTTTTTAATTAACAAAATGTTACGATTTTGAAAAACATAACAGATATTAAAATGGCCATGCAAGTACTGACAGTTTAAATATTGTTACAAAATGATAAATGACCGTTATTTAGAAAAGAAAAAAATTGATTCAATTATCTTCATTAATTACATATAATAATTAATAAAAATAATTAATATATATGTATATGAATATATATAATTACTTAATATTAATCAATTTTCGCGATTACGTCAGCCTTTTTGTCGAAATTAAAATCAAAACGTTCATTTATTTAAAGGCATTTTCTCTCATAAATATTTTTTACTTACATAAATATTTAATGTTGTTTTTTTCATCTTTTTATCTTACGCATTAAAAATTTTCGATAAAAGAAGATATGGCACTCTGTGGCATTCGATTTAATGCCTGCAATGCGTGCATCGCGTTGATTACGGTATTTGGTAAGAATCGCATGTGATCGCATACACGATAACTGATATTAAATAGTAACGAGATAACAAATTTCTTCTTTTGCAAGTCAATAAAAACATTCCATGCGCGCTTCAAAGTTTTATGGCAAATAGACCTTTTCTTTATTTGTTATTTCCAAGGTTTTGTATACAAATATATGTATATGTAAGATAAAATCTCACATATAGCCACATGTAATTGCAACTAGGATATGCATTCTGTCATATAAAATTGTCGTCACTGAATAATACGTCAATTAGAAAAATGCACATGTTCGTCATTCGCTCTCAATGCAATTCGTATTAAAACATAGAGAGGAATTGATCGAAGTCGAGGAATCGTTTAGCTTCGTAATGCGGATTAATGTAATTACCTTAAATTATATTTATCAGTCCATCTGATTGAAGATATAACGATAAAATTATGTCGTTGTTGCTTTTGATTTAGAACGACTCTTAATTCTGTATATATCAATTAGTGCAGACATTTTTATTTCTTCTCATCATGTAGAATTATTTTTCACGCTGCTAAAGAAATGATTGAAATTTGCATTTTTATTTTTCTGGACGTTCAAAATTATTCAACATATGTGTCGTAACATACGTGTCAACAACATACATCATGTATTCATAACACGCTATATTTGTAATGTTTAACAACGTATATCAAATTTCGCTGATTTTGCATCTTGAGTAATGAGTGATGTAATCAATATTTGTATATTTGTGTCAACATCGATTTAGTATAAATGCAGTGAAAAATGATCCTAAAGAGAAAAGCATGCGTGATTAAATTAAAAAAGCTCTACGTTTATAACAATAAGAAATAAAATATACATATATATATATGTAAGAAATATATATATATATATATATATATATATATATATGTATGTATGTATATTATGTATCCAAAGATAAAGAGTGCATTGTAAAATGAATAAAAATGTTATTCAATTTTATTCATGTATATTTTAAGTCTTATTGTCTTTCGTTATTTTTCAAAAAATTGTACAAATAAGATTTATAAGAGTGTGATATTCATTGACATTTTATAGCTTGACATATAAACGCTTGATTTATGAAGATTGCTTTCAACTGATTAGAAAGCGTTCGAATATTTGATTGGCCAAATGCTGGATATAAATGCTTGCATTACCTCGATATTACGGATCGGAATTTTTCGGCTTAAATCACCACAATAAAAAAATAAATTCTTATCTACGAAATGACTCGACACTCGATCACATACACAAATCGTTTTGTGTGTTGTATAAAGAGTTTAAGTAAAAATGTTATCAACTTATTCCGTTGAGAAATTATACGTGATCAAATCAAACAACAAGTGAATAAACATTTTTTCTTTTTCAAAAATTTTATATTTGCATATAATATTGATATATGTATATATTATATATTATAGTAAAGTTTCAACACCGTAATTATGATGTTTTTCAAGAATTAAATTTAGATAGCAAGTTTTTCAAAAATATAGCTTTTATATTTTTTAACTTCTAAAAACGGTTCGAAATAACAAATTATAAAGTATGTCTTTGGAAATGTTTCGAGAGTAAATAAAATTCAATATTGTATGCAACAATATTTATATGCTAACATTATTGTCTTATTATATAAAAAGCAATTAGTGCGGTTTTGTAGATGTTCAGATAAAAAAAAAAATATTCCGACTGTTTAACAAATTTTCTCTGAGTTTTGTAATTCCATCCATATCTCATATGTTGTATTTTAAATATACAAGACTGTTGCGTGCTCTTGCGTCTGTTTGTTTTTCATGTATATGTATAAGCCTTCATTAAGATAACGTTAACATTAAGATAACATTTGATTAGAATAAAATTTTGTTGTAATTGTTTGTAGTTGATAGTGAAATTCTTTTTTAAATAGATTTTTGTAAAAAAATTTATTTTAATATATACAATATTAATTTGAATTAAACCGCGTACGTGAATATGATCACAAATAAATTTGAAAGCGTCTTCTATCCATTATTCAACCATTTAAACTGCGCGCCGAATTAATATCGGACTTGCAATCATTAGCTAAAGTTGGAATAGTGAGATCACAATTGATCTTCAATTCTCAATAATTCAATGCGACTAGGCATCTTAAACTACTGCGAAGAACTCTGGCCGAGATAATATTTTTCGCAATAAATTTATTGTAATATTTTAAAATGCTTAGTCAAATTATTAAGAATTAAAGATCAATTGTGATCTCACTATTCCAACTTCAGTTAATGATTGCGTTGCAAGTCCGACATTGAATCGGCGTGCAGTTTAAATGGCTGAATAATGAATTTAAAAATTCATACAAAATTTATTAGGCACCAAGATCCAGCCGTAAAAGTCACTCTCAAATTTATTTGTGAAATTTATTTAAAATATTTAGAATTATCTAATAAATGTTACATTTTCTTCATAAAATTTCAGCATTTTTCAGTCTCTATCAGTAAAAAAGGAAAGAAGAAAAATACGCAACAGATAAAAAAATTTTTTTTTAAATAAAAAAACCAACGCATTCTTTTGTATATGCATGTATATTTCATCAAAAAAATATTTGCAGAAGTATTACTTTTAGTTTTGATTTATAGCATAAAATAATTCTATTAATAATAGAATAACTTGGATTTTAACACGTTCAATTTAAACTGAATCAATAAACTTGTATTTTCACATACCAAAATTTATTTAATCTGTAATAAAAAGAGTGCGAGAAGAAAAGAAATGCCATAATGAAAATCAAAATGTGAAAAGCAGAAAACTTAAAAAGATTTTCAGAAACAAAGGCGAAATACATAATAATTTGTTTAAATCATTTATATTATTTTAATCTCGCTAAGAAGTAAAAAAAATCACGCAGTTTATATATATATTACTGTACTGTTTCTTAAGCAAAGCTTATACGATGCTTTTTACTAGTAACTCACGTGCTAACCTCTTGGCGAACTAGAAAATTAGCAGCTAAAAAGAATTTAATTCTATAAATTAAAAAAACTAACACATACAGAGTTACAGACAAATAATTATATTTTTTTAATTGCTAATTTTCTAGATTGCCAAAAGACGCTAATTGCTAATAAAAAGCATCGTGTAAATCTTGCTTTAACGCGAGATGTACGATGTCAAACATTTTTTTTCAAAAGAAATTTTTGAAGAAGTCACAATTTATTCAATTTAATTTTATTAAATTAAGAAATATTATTGTACTCTTTTAATTTTACAAATTAAAAAAAGGAACATAATCTTTTAAAGAAAGGGTTATTATCTGAATAAAATGTACATATATTTAAATAGAAATGTTATTTATAAAAATCTATTCACATACAACTGCATGTAATAATAAATGCATTTTAAATTGGTGGATTGGTCATTGAATCTTTCAACTTAAGTTTAATTTTTTAAATCTGTTTTATCTTTAATAATTGAAACGTTTTAAAGACATCATAATATCAAAATTCATATACGTGAAAAATTCGATGTCTCATCATTATGGCATTGAAGTTTTACATAAATATATTATATACAAGTGCAAAAAGATTCAAAAAGAATTCTTTGCTTCTTTGCTACTTAATTTAACGTGGAATTGCCCACAATCATTATTAGTACCGTTTATGAGAATATTCTCATTAAATTGTTACAATAGGAAATAAATACCATAGTTAAACCATACTATCGATACAGATGCATGGTAATTAATAAACCTATCTCCATCAAAATATATTATGTGAAATTATTGCATATTGCAATCAACTTTATCAATATGGATGCATTGAGATAAATCAAAAAAATATTTGGTATTTTTTATCACGACGATAAATGTACGATATACAATATCATTTAATGTAGCATTAATTTGTCATATTCCATATTTTCGACTAAAATTTGATAAACTTCGTGGACAAACAAGATATTTCGAACGCAACGTATGAGATATAATAAGTTAAACATCGTACATTTATCATTGCATCATAGTAATAAGAGTACATTTAAATCGGATAATAAAAAGAATACTCTGGTACCGCAAATAATTCAACGTGCGACATAATATCCCACAGTGCTTAATGTCTTTGCATCAAGTAATATATATCGCTTATAATATTGAATGCGGATACAATTTTGATTACGTCGAAGGCTTTCCGATTCTACAAATAAACAAATTTGCATATTATACAATGCAAACTGATTATCTGTATTAATCCGGTGGTAATAATGTTGAATTTGTTGAACTCATATTTTTTGTAGTAATTTGTCATACAATTCTAGCTAAAAAATGTATTATTTACAAAATTTCGTGTATACGTTTTTAGGTATACTCTGAGGTATACTTATGATTTCAGACTTTCCCATTTTAGATTTGAACACTAAATTTAATAGTAATTTCCTTGCAAATCTAACGTTATCACCAATTCCGGAACAATGAATAATGCACATCGTTTATTGCGTATATACAACGAGTGAACCTTCCATATCGATAAAGCTAATAATCTTAGAAATGGACACATTTCAGACGCGCTTATAAATATGTTTTAAGTTAATATACATCTTATATTAATACACGTATTGTACATAAATACAAGTTTTTTTTCTTGGTGAAAAGTACACAAGATACTCTGTATTGAATTCACATCCAATGTGTATTATGATTAAACGCTTATATAGTGAGCTGTTCTAGTAACCTGTTAAGGACCACAGAAAGTCCTATCATCAAATCGTCGCTCTATAGAAGATCCCTGAGAAAGAAGCGTTAGTATTTAGTAAAATATTGAAAATTCATTTCACATTTCTATTTCTTTTTTTTTTTTTAATAAATAAATGTCTAATTTTGATTGTGCCCCATTGCAAAATAAGAAAATTCTACTAATTATAACTACATATAAATAGTCGCGCAATTTGGCTAGCGTTTCAGAACTATACTCAATTTCAAAAATGTCAGTGAGCAAACGTTTGTTATTTTACAGTCGCGCTTATCATTTATATTTTCGCCGTATCGTTTATAAAAGATCCTGTTTACTTCACTTCGTGAAATGGCCAAAGCGTATACCGCATACTTTTTAATTTACAATTTGCCGTTTCTTCCATTTTCATTGCAGTCTTATTGCAGCTTCGTTATAGATCGTCGCGATTATCTATAAACGTGGAACATGTGCACAGTACTTGATTTCACACTTGATAATCACAATGTGTGACACATTGTCGATTAACATCCGATAATACAAGTATATTGACGGAACTAAATTGGGTTAAGAGGCCTTGAGAGCCTTGTCCGCGTGCGCTAGAGTCAGAGAGCCCACGAGGGACACTAGGGTTCGATCCAGCCATGTTATAGGATTTGGATACAGAAGGCCTCCTTCGTAAAAACCTAGGTGGCCTCCGTGGGCTAGTTCCACGTATAATATATTTAAGTGATTTGCTGAAATTAAAAAATACAGAGAGAGACATTAGTACATTCTTACTTATTATTTATTTTCGTACATACGCAAACTGCGCGTTTTACAGATGCTCACCCGCGTGCTTTTTGATTGGATTTAACAACACCTCCGGTACGAGGGGATCGTCTAACGCGTTGATGAATACCATCGGCGTTGTGATATTGTCTAGATAAAAAACGCAACTACTCCATTTGTACAATTCCTGCACAGACCTGAAGTTGTGTACCTAAACGCAATAAAACACCTCATGAAAATCGAATCATTATTTAAACTACATAATCGCGTGTCTGAAAGAATGATAAACTTACCCTCCTCGTGTAAGCTTCGTCCAGCTCGGGTAACGTTGCAGCGGAAATTATGTCTCGCTCGTTCAAGTTACACCTCTGTTTTACATCCTCGCACAAAAGCATGTTTTTATGTTTGAGAATAAGATTCTTCATCGATTCTGTCATTACGTAGAGGTAAAAGCGTCTAAAATTCTGCCAGTTTAATAGCATTTTCGTTCCCCTGAAAAAAATGTACGGCAAACAATATTTCTCCTTATCGATCCGTTTTAATCAAAGAAACCCATAAAAAATCCATTAGACTTACTTGAGAGCATTGTAACCTTGGCAAATCGATATCCCTCCTATAATATTAGGCAATTTGTTGGAACCATGTTCTCCTAAATATTTCGTTACTAAATTACCACCCAGACTATATCCGACACAAACTATTTTGGTGTTAGGGTGCTGTTCTATTAGATGTTGTAGCATCGCGCTATAATCTTCCGTGTGACCTGTTCATAAAATGCACATTGTAAATTTTATTTCATTTGATAGAAGCAAGTTTTGTTAAACATATGTATAAAAAATTATATTCAAGGAATATTTATTCAATTAAAAAAAAACAGACAGTGTAAAATGTAAATGTATAATTTTGATTACAATTTCTTTGTCACTATTGCCAAGAAATCTCCTTATCGATTATATCGATCAAATTAATGTTTTATTAATACGATCGCAAAACGTAGGACGGTATAGCTCAGAAAGTTTTACAAAGTTACTCGACATCGGAATGGTTTCTTTCCCACAGTTATAAAGTTTGCTTAACATCCTTGCAGTGTGTACATACTCATGCGATAGAAACTTAGTTGTTATTCGTTAATTTTCCTCGATCGACCGCCTCGCCCTAGCAGGATAAGTTTTATTGATTGCCATACTGTACGTACCGTAAGAAAATATTCTTGGTGCCGTGATCTTGACACTGGAAAGGGCCCCGACGTGATTAAGTACTGCGCATCGATATCCGTGACATTGCACAAAATGCACGAACGTCCTGATGTACACGCTCTCCGAGGTGTTGCCAATACCAGGACAGATGGCTATCGTTATGTCATCTGAAGTAAAAGTTATTTATCAAGCATATCAAATTAAAAAAAGAAACTTTCTCTAATTTTATTCCAATGCATGAATTTAAAATAAAAATATTAAAATATTTGCCTATTTAAGTAATTAATAATACGAAATTTTTTTCTCATTATTAAAGACGTTGAGAGCGTTTCTTAAGAAAAATTAATATAAATAAAAAATTATTAATCGCAAAAAATTATTTATCTTCATGATTAATCTATACAAACAATACCTTCGTGTCCATTAGTCAGCGGTTGATAAAGATCGTACGTAAGGGTGGTCCCATCCGGAAGGCCGATGTAGACGCGTTCTCCAATGGGCCAAGGACACCGAACACGTCCTATAATGCTGTGGACGATAGTTTGTACGTGGCCGCTGAAACCCCACAACCTCGTTGGCTTGTACCTAAAACAGATGATATGACCAGATTTGCGGTTATCCGAGCACGAAAAATTACTCGTAATTTTCAAAATGGCATGGGTTAATGTTTAGTTTTATCGTGCTATTACTTTAGTTGAATCATACTCTTGCTCCAGTCGATACCGAAAGTTCTTGACCTTCGAGAAAATACTGCAGTGAAAGAATTCACAAAAAATTCATCAAATAGAATAGAATAAAACAAATTGAAGTGTTTAAGAACGATAATATCCAAGTAGCCAGTAAATTACATTTTAAAAATATCGTG
Organism: Wasmannia auropunctata; assembly: GCF_000956235.1. Taxonomy (NCBI): domain Eukaryota; kingdom Metazoa; phylum Arthropoda; class Insecta; order Hymenoptera; family Formicidae; genus Wasmannia; species Wasmannia auropunctata. The sequence continues at coordinate 1,297,533 of NW_012026890.1, forward strand.
TCCAATATGCGTCCTACTTAACATAACGATGATCGATGAGAGAAGCTAAAATTCTGTCCTTATTTGTGCACTTTCTTTATTAACTCTGAATATAGCTAAGATATAAATTTCACTCGAGTCGACTTTTTATTGCTTTGTAATTACGACGTATAACGATATTTAAATATGCCAATAAAGATTGTCAAATAGGAACGACATAACGAAATCTGCCCTCATTAATTACCGTAGAAACAAGATGCAAATTATGACACTTAAATACGCAAATATTTAAATATCTTCATTTTAAAATTCATGCGTTGGAATAAAATTAGAGAAAGAGAAAAATCGGTAGTCTCTATATTGATTAAATCGATTTTCTATCAATAAAGAATTTTTGATGTTTGATCGTAAAGAATTTATTATTATCAATGGATGGCACTTTTATTTATTTTCATTTATTTGCAGATAAAAATGCATTTTATTTAATAAATAATTTAAAAAAAAATCAATTTTATAATACAAAAATTATATAAATAAGAGCTCAAGATAATACTTTTAAAAATTGCAATTGTTTTGAGACACGTTTTATTTTATAAATTATTATGATTTTCTTAAACAGAAAACAAGAACTGGAAATAAAATTCTACGCATATCTACTACGATATTACGCACTTCACTCGGCGCTCAGGCAAGACAAATTGGTGAAAATGTACCGCATCGTTAAATTGTTTATAGAGAATAGTAAGAAGTCGCAGCGTGGATTAGTGGAGCACGGGATGGAATGCTGGACGAAATAAATTTACGAAAAAACCGTTTATTGCCACAATGTACGAAGAAACATATATGTCAGTATTCTCGATTTTCCGTTGTTTTTTGTACGGAAACATGAATCAGCGGCTGAGGCACGCAGTCATCGGTAAGAAAAGACATTCTGTTGAAGAAAACGAAACTGCTGGATGAAGTAATAATAATTTTTGTTTGAAGTAAATACCAATAATATCAAATTTACGATGAAATGTCTCGGCGAAGGAGATCATGTAACTTTTCAAAGCCTTTCAAATCTTTCTCCTTTGCACCTTTCACCGCTGTACATAAACTGCAGTAGCATCTAATTATTGTCGTAATCGCGTATGCAATTATGTAGCTGCATGCCGAAGAGCGAAACGGTAGTCCGTAGTTGCGGCAGTTCGCTGACTATTAATTCAACAGCCATGAACCTGCATCGACTGTATACGACTATTGCATTTTAATAACAGAAATGCATAAAGTTGCGCCCAACAATGGATCGATAGAACGCTGGTAACGCAATATCGATTCTCCCGAGTACAATCGACACGGTAAAAAAAAACTCGCTTCTTATACTCGCAGAGAAGATATTCACTGTCTTCTTATCTAAAAAAAATAAAAAATAAAAAAAAGAATTCTTTTTCAACGAGAAAAAAATGCGATTTTAAGTCCGTTGAAAGATTAATTAAAAAGAAACGAGAAAGCCCGTCACGTGAATGAAAGTGAAAGACATTCTTATACACTTGAAATTTGTTCGTGATTAATGCACTTGGACTTCTGGACTCCTGACGCTATTCTCCAAGCTTCTCGGCAACTTACCGAACTACCTGAGGTAATTTTCCAGTTGCCAGCTACCGGCTTTAGGATACTTAACAAACTATTACGTTTCTTAATACTACAATTTTACTGCCGCCACCTAAACTTTATTCTCGCACACCGGATACTCCTGCGGTTGTTGTTTTTCTTTTACCTTGCTTTCTATTCAACCGACCTTTCTTCGTGGACTGTAAATTGCAGAATAAGAAGAGACACCTATTCTAAACTCTCTCGAATCTCTTGCTAGAGTCAAAACAAAATTCTTTTCTCCCGCAATGAGTTGGCGCAAAGTCCTACGTGTAGTCGCAATCAATATACATTATACGTGACAATTCGTCATTGTAAACGCAAAGAGAAACGTGTTAATATCGTGTTCGCATCGCGGCCGCGAAGTCATCGCGCGAATTAGGCGCGATAGGGAAAAGTAGGGTAAACTGTGTACCGGGCCTTCGAGTGCCAAAGAGAAGTCTACTCTTTCTACAAACTGATTTCCCGTTATAGCGATTATCCCGATTTTTGGTACGCGCGACGATAAAGCGCGTAAAAATTCTGTTCCGTTTTATTTTTATATCTATTTCGCAATAATATGATTTTTGTATATGTAAATAAAAGATAAAAACTGTACAACAACTGTACTGTGTTTTTATCTTATATAGAATTCTTTAGAAATTTGTATGTGTATTAATATTTATCTTACTGATATGTATTACATCTTTGATAAAATATTACACATAAATATTACATCGAGTATAAAAAGAAAAAAAAGTATGTAAAATTAACCTTTTCGAATTTTTTGTCTGACCGAGCGTGACATTCGAAAGATTGCACCGTGCAGCATTACATAAGAGCTGTAAGTCACTTACACTTCGAGTAGCGCAAGTATGCAGTAATAAAAAAAAATTATAATCAGGCTTTTTTTAAATTAGACGTAAGTCAATATTTAATATAAATATTACATTTTAACAAAGCTTGAATTTTGTTGTTAAAATAAATAGTATCCAATTATAGCAAAACTGATTTAGCCTTTATAAAAAAAAAAAAAAAAAAATATTTATGTACTTTTTTGTGTCGTTCCACCTATGACGTGCTAAAAAATTGAACACGCACGTTCCACAGGCCGCAAATCGATTTGCACGGATAAAATTCATGGTCACGTCTGATACAATCGACTAGAATGCTCGGAGCTATTTATATTTATTAGACATTTATTATTTTAAGTACTTGTCATCCGTTCAAATGTTCTCAGATTGTCAAAAAATGTCGCTATCAAATTTTGACAATTCAGCTAAATTACTTGTAGCATTATCGAGTTTTATCTTTTTACACACTTTTATCTTTTCGTCAGTATTGTTATATTGATGCGTTAGATAATAGAATATTTAAATTATTTCTTGGTAGTAGAAGTGTGTAAATAAAAGATTATCTTATCATCTTCTCTTAGTATGCAAATTCCATTCATTCATTATATCGAACAAGTTCAGTGAGACATTATGTATGAGGTGACTATCAATTTGCTAATTTCACAGTTTCAAAAATATTACTTGTCATCTCTTATATTAATACGAAAATTACAGAGTCGTTCGTTATAGCAAACGGACAGAACCACGCAATGATGAATAACTATCAATTTGATTTCGCACTTTCAAGAGTATTGCGCTAGCAATGTCAATCTATTATTCAAACGAAATGACAAACGTCCATATTTCATGAATAACTCCAGGCCTGTTCTTTTTAGCTAAACTTCTTGCACCGTTCATCTTTTGTTTTCTTCAATATGAAGAGAAAAAGAGGGAAGATGTACCGTATGCAAGAAGATTAGCTGAAAAGAATAGCAAAAAAATTAATTTTTTTTTACACGCTGCATGCGATAGGCGGAAGTAATACATCTGTGTTGCCAAGAGGCTTTTATCGTTAAACGAAAAAATAGGATAAATTATTCGGCATTCTCATGTAATTTGCATCGTTCATCTTTTGTTTACTTTATAATTATCCATAATTGTCTCGTTCTTCCATTACTATCTTTAGTTTTTCGCGGAAAAACTGTAAATAAAATTACATTATTTCCAATTGTTTAACGCGTTCTGTGCCGTGCCATTTTTGCGCGACTCTCCATTCAGGCCATCGATAGTACACGATGTGATAACTTATATTTTATACATGTTAATCAATATATGTAATATATATATATATATATATGTATATTAATGATATTATGAAATATCTCGTGATAACGTATCTGTTTACACTCAAAACATTAAATGGCCTGGATTGGAAAGTTCAATGTAGACCACCGTGGTAGTACGCGGCACGAAACGTGCTTGCTGATAAATAATTTATTGAACTTGTCGCGCTCACGTGAGACTGCGAGTCTCGAGACTGGAAGCAGGTCATCGAGTGTGAAATAGGAAAATGAAAACACCGGAGAAAGGATTTTTTTTCTTCGTGCCGGAAATGCGGAAGTGCACGGGAACGGGCGGTCGTTTCGAAAGAAATCAAGCGTGTGATAATGAGCACGGGCGTTAGCGTGTCGTAATGATTGCGATATGTGGCCGTTTAGAAAGAGAAAATCGATGGAAAATGAGATGTGGAAAGAACCCGTGCTCGGTTCCCGTGCCGCTCGGTTCGCAAAACAGACACGACGATTCCAAACGAGCGCGTAATGCGTTGTATATGTGTGTGTGTGTAACATCGCGAACGGTATGATTTCCGTGGTGCAGAGTGGCGATCAAATACGAGGATAGCACGACGTTCGCATGCGTCGTGAGTGTCGTGATCTATAATTTTTTATAGATTTCCAAGTTGCCGCTTCCTCCCCGACTGCACGAGGGGAGCTCGAAGAGAAGTAAAAGCGGGATGTATACAGGTGATTGTTGGGAAACTTGGCGATTTCTCAATGAAATGCTTCGCCAGAGGATCTCTTCAGATTCGCGAGTGCGAATAGTAATCACTCGTCGCGTTCGCGAGCCGAGATCGGTTTTCAGCGTTTACGGGCAGGTGCGCTTAGACACGCGAAGATAAATTTCGTTCGATGGTAATTGAAATGTAACGATCGACGTCTCTTGGTGCACGATGAAACTATAGATTTCGGTCGATACGCAAGTCACGCGTCTGTGTCTATCGTCGAATTTCCGTTTTCTGCAGCACGAGACAAAGCTCGAAATCGTTTCCGCTTTCTTAAGCGCTTTCACACGACGCGATCGGAAAGAGGAAAGAAATCGTAATTAGAAAATGAGTTTGTCCGACGGTGGGATAATTTTTTTTCCTCCTTCCTCATCATTCCGACCGAGATTCTTCCGTGACATCTCATGGCGTCACGGCAGCAAATTACTAAACCGATCACTTCGCTTTCACGTGGCTGTTGATTTTCATAAGTGCCTTAATGATGAGATAAAGACAAACAGCGAACGAATGTAAACCGCGCATAAAAGAAAATCATTACGATATACGCTTCGGCGATGGGATATTCGACGGTGTCTTAAAATCGCGCTTCGCATTAATTTGCATCGCATTAATAAGATTACAGGTTTGCAATGAGATACTGCGTTCCTGTATCCTCGTGTCGCTTGCACGGAGGTGAAATTCCGTATACGAGTGCCTCGAAATGTCCCGGAAACTTTACCGGCGCACGACACAGATTCACGCGCGCTGAAACTCAAATCTTTTCCGCACGATTCCTGCCGACAACGTGGCACGTTGTGCTTCGAGATAAGCGAAACGGCGAGACCGATCTGAGCGCGACGGTGTTACGTAAGGCCTAAAATAGGATGTGATCCTATTAGGCTTGCATCATCCGATCGGAGCATGACCTGTCTGTCTCTAACGGGGAAAAAATTGGCGACACTCGTACATGTGTGTATAATACGGTCGTTATCGCGAGTGATACGGTTCGCGTTGTAGTACATTCATTTTTATGTATGCCACATATAGACGTACACGCGTGCAACCGTGATAAAAAAAAGTATTAGCCGACGTGCGCTATTCTTTTCGCGGAAGCATCGATTGCGAAAGCAATCCATTATCAATAATGAGTAAATGAAACGAGCGCAGCGAGCGTAGAATTCCGCTGAACGAGTATCGAGTGTATATATAATTTTTCGCGGTAAGCAAAATTCGTACCTCCGTTAAAAAGCCGCAGCAATTGATTCGCATTAAATGGATTTAAATGGCATTCAATATTAAATGGACATAATTCTACAAGAATGTATCATTTTTTTCTTAAAATAAAAGTAAATAGGACCCACGAAAATGTAATAACTTAAGAAGTAAGAGTCCCTCATTAGCCCTTTCCAGATTTCCTTTCCAGTTCTTCCTTGTTTCTTTTTAAAAATGTCCTTCATTTTCAAGCGGTATCTTTTTGCAAAATTTAAATGAACAGCTGTTGTAAAAACAGGCGCAAAATATAATTGCATTGTGGTTTGGCTATCTATAATTGGCTGCAGTGACAAATGTTTTTTGAACAATATACCTATTGCTTTGCACTGGTGTATCAAAATAGACATAAAGAAGAGTTATTTGACAAGCGTGACGCCAACTTCCTTCTCGTCATCTTCGTCAAAGGAAAGTTTCGGCATTGAACTGATTCGCAACTGCTTTTTCTTCGAATTAATCAGTGAACTTTACATGTTTGTTCTTCCTCCCTTCCCTCCCACGCATTATCTGCGCCCGCATTTTTGCCACGCGAATCAATATCAAGTAGACAAAACATTATCTCAACGTGGAACGCTCAGATAATGATTACTGAACTGTCTTGCACACGGATATGACTTCAGCGTTGTTACGAGGATTGCACACGAGATAAGAATTTTATTTCATTCTATCTAATTATATTTGATAAGTGTTATTATGTAGCCACTCAATAATGGATTTTATGTTTACTATCATTGTATGTAATATACTTACTTCGAAATACCGTATACTTTGACTGCTTATAACATCAGGATATCATTTCCTATATAACGATCACTTTAAACAATCGATTTGTAATCGCGTGCGAGTGTTCCTTAACGATCTCGAACAAAAGCCTACAACAATCCATTGCCCCAAACATTCCTCGCAGAGAACGGTAACTCGCAAGAAAACATGCATTATACTCGTACGAAAGCAATCACAATGCCGATATGGGAATATCGCATTTGCTGCGATATCACGTGTCATGCAAGCAGGCATGTAAATAAATAGCTTCAACTTTTGGAGTCTTGTTCATAGCATTATATTGTGAAAAAAAAAAAAACAACAGCTGCGTTCAGCAGAAAAAACTGCTTTACAACTGCTGTTGTAAGATTCTTTAATATGATCGGTTTATACATTTAGATCCAGTGAAAGAACTAAGGGCAAGGATATCAAAATCACATTAAAAGATCTTACAATAGTTGCAAAGCAATGCAATACAGTAATTACGTTTTTCTGTTAAATACAGCTATTCTTTTATAATTATCCCAAGTGAAATGTTAACAGTATACTAGTAGTTTGCAAGCAGATTCAAGCACTTTGTGGCAGATTGATGTCAACTGTGTCTACATTAAGTTTACCTTTTGCCAGAAGAGCTTATTGATATAATCTGACGTAATCTGACAGCAGCAGATTGCCCAGCAGAGTCTCTCATTTTAGAACTACTTAAATTATGTATTTCATTCAAACGGTTACGAAATATGATACAGAATCTACTTGATTTCTGCAGTCAATCTGCCATCGTACTCTATTACACGGATCCTGTTATATTTCTGGCACTGCCAGCATCTGCTGGCTTTTTGCCAACAAAATTTATAGTGGGCACTTTGCAAGGATCTATTTTCGATAGATATGACTGTCTAGGTGTAATGATATAATAAAAATAATCTTTCCTATAAATTACGACCAATATCAATCAAACAATCTTAACAAAACTATAAAATACATCTTATCCGCATATTAATAAAATCCCTCCTTTTGCATCATTATGATCCTTTCATTACATCAAATGGATAAATCAGTGGACCAAAAGTGCAACGCCAATATCAATCAAACAATCTCGACAAAACAAAATACAGCTTATTCACATATTAATAAAATCCCTCCTGTTGCATCATTATGATCCTTTCATTACATCAAATGGCTAAATTAGTGGGCCATAAGTGCAATATGCACATACATTTTTTTTATACCACACATAATTTCCTAACTTGACACACGATGTTCAAAAGACTACGGACTATCTCGTTTCCAATTTATTTACTCGCGTTACGACGTACAATACGAAATATTCGTCATTTAAAGGTAACGACAGCCGAGTCTCACGCCCACCCATGCTGGAGCATCCGGCGTCCAGTATCAACCTAACCTCACTTCCGCGGCTGTTCCGCGGGCTCGAAATCTGCGCCCGGAGGTTTTATCTCTCGTATGTACGTTCCGACAGCCGGCGCGTGTCGAAGCGACCGACTCGCCGCGCCGCCGGTCGCCCGAGTGGCGTGAAAAGAAAGAAAAACGAATTTTCAGACTTACGGCTCGGCGATGACCGGCGCGATCTTGAGCACCGTCGTCAGGAAGGACTGGTCCTTGCAGACGAGGAGGGGCCTCTGCGGCGCGCTGTTCACGTTCAGTATCCTGAACAGGATGCACAGGATCACGGCGAAGAGGGCCAGCAGCGCCGTGGACATCTTTCCTCAGGCCGTGTCGGCGCCTGAAAGAAGTGCATCTCTCTTCACCCGCTCCCCTCTTTCTGTTCCCTCCGCCGCGGACTTTTACTCGACTTCGCGCAAAAAACCACTCCTTAAAAACACGCTCGCCGTGCCTTAAAAGTTAAATTCTTTCGACGTTAAACATTTACGCCTTTTTATCTTTTTTTTTTTACACCGCTATCGCGCGTATATATTATCTTTGAAGCTCGCGAACGTGAGGCAATTAGTCATACCTCTTCCTGGAATGGAAAATCGGCTGTCTTCCTTCCTAGTCTCCGGAGGCCGATAAGACGGACGATCGAGCTGCGACGGCCGTGGATGGTGATTCATGCGATTGATGCTTCGTGACCTGCGGGCAGAAGTATAAACGTCGTGTCATATTAGAGAATGCCGGTCGCCGACCTCGGGGGTGTCGGGACGACGGATACATGACGGGCGAGCGCCGGGGAACGTTGCAGTTCGGCCGCACGCGGGAGTGCAGCACCACGACGACGACGACGACGACGATGCCTCGCGCGATCGTGGACGCATTCTGACCTCCACACGGAAGGGTATCGGCGATGGGCTTATCGGGCGCCGGCGATGAACGAGAACGTGGATTGATCGCGACGTTACATCTCGTTTTGCATGCACCGGGTCTCGCGCGGGTCTCGCTAGCCGGCGGCGGCAACCAACGGACAAGGGTTATATCGACGATACGTCGAAAGATCGATAGCGGTATATAGATAAACACGGCGATATCGCGCGTCTCTTCAATCAGTTCTCCCGCCGAACGCGGGAAGTTGTTTATAAGTGAATATCGAGCGAATGGTTAATGCGACGCACCTCATATAAATCGAATCCGTGCGCGTTTTTCTCTCGGCGAGCGACGTACGGTTTCAAACTCAGTCTCAACGGTCGTTGTGCTTAAAATTGTCTTCTTTTCAAGATTCGCCATTCGGATGTATCTTTCTCTCTTTTTATACAGCTTTCGCTCGCCCCATCGCGTAACGGTTGTTTCCCGCTTCTCGCGAAAGAACCTCCTTCATTATCCCGCGAGAACTCGTCTTGGAAACTTGAATTAAAGAGGCGTAGTGCCACACCGATTAACGCCTTAATGCCCGTTAATTAATCGCAAATCAACGCAACGCTGGCATTAATTGAGCCTAATAACGTTTTCCTTCTTCTGCTTGCTGCAGTCCGGCTTCAACAGGCGAGAGGACAAATCTGCGGATAATGATAATAGTAAAAAGAGGATAGATGCAATTCTCTATTCTCCCGATCGGCATCTAGAGAACCTAGACAAAAGACAGTACGCGAGCGCGAAATTGGTTCACGCTTTCCAAGTTTTTTTTTTCTTTCGACGATGCTAAGGAATGCGACCGCTAACGAAAGCGAAGCGAGTTATCGTCCCGTCGAGGAATAAAATCGCATTTCGTCTCGCTTTCGCGCATCCTGTACTCGAGGACGGGACGGGAGAGAGAGAACGTTCGACGGGGGCGAGAGAAACGGCGGAGCACTGGAAGTGTCGCTCGCTTTTCCGGATGGACTCCTGCTCACCAGAGATGACAATCCAATCGACGAATTTATCGGCGGTCGAGGGTGCGACGTGTCCGGGATACGCGTTCCCGTGTGGCCGGCACGCTCGGCCCGCCGGCGGCACTTCGCGGAGCGGAGCAGGTAGCTCGGACGCTCGGACACGTGTCACACATCCGTTCGCGTCGGGCTGCGCCGGGCGACTGACATTACTGACAAGACAACCGACATCTGTGCGCGCCCGTGACAACCACGCCGTCGGTCGGAGCCGGAGGGGCCCGGCGTTTCTCCTCGTGATATACATACGTCAGGCTTCTCTCTCTCTCTCTCTCTCAGACTCTCTCTTTACATACACATAAACATATATGCAATAATCCAACAGAATAATATATATAGATATGTACACATATAATATGTACTGTGCAATATTAAATTAATTAAAGTGACCTCGATTGACTCGAACTCCGATTTAATTAAACGGCAAATCATTTATCGAAGCAGTACATACATATATCATTTTGTCAGCACGAATAGAATCGTTAATTTCTTATTTATAATACGTGGAAAGAAAAATATAGAGATAGAGATTAGGAATGATGAATTTATATAATTAGAAATTCTGCTGTAAGCAATTCCGGTTGAATTAGTCACTGATAAAGTTAATCGGAATTCCATCGAAATTGCTCTTATTCACACGCTTATCTGATTCTCTTTTCCATTTCCTACATGTATGTACATATATTTATTGTGTTACATATTTATATACCTTCAATATTTTTAGCCACGAGAATTATCGATCTGATCTTATCCGGAGCATTTTTCGTCGTACTCGTGGTTCTTCAACTTTTTTTTTATAAAGCTATTAATAAATATTTACTATATTTAGATTTCATTTGTCGAAGTAGATTTAATGAGAGACGCATTCAATTCTATAAACTTTAATTGAATTTAAAGGGATTTAAATGAGTCAAGATATTCAATCTTGAAAATTTATTGACGCGAGACAGATTTCTATACGCGTTCACGAACCGTGTCTCGAGGTTTGAGATAACTTGTCGAAAAAAATCACGTAGCAGCACGTGCATAGATTAATCTCGCAAATTTTATCTCGAGGTCTACGACAAATACGCGTTTAAGGTCAAGAACACATCCGTCAAGGCTTCCCACGTGCGGCGGAAATGTAATATAAAAATCGCTGACCGAAACTCTCCTCGCATGACCCCCGCTCAATGAATTCAATGATCAAAATGAATACAAATCTGCTATTAACATCCTGTTGTCGCAAAGATTTTTAGCAAAATATCTCTTTTTCAGCTATTTTTAACTGCTATTAATTAAGAATAACGTTCCGATTGTGTAATCTTGTTTACAAGATGCTTTTCTGTTTTATATCTTATGAAATTGCCTATTTTTTCCCGGAATCTCGGTGAAATAATGCGGAATAACATCTGGCTACGCAAAATTTAAAGATAAATTACATAAGAATTAAGTTGCCGCAATTGAATATCCTGTTTACACTAAAAAAAGCTGACATTCGAGTTTCTTATAGTTTAGCTAGTCCAGCGATCGATGAACTTATTGATATAATTGTTACACATGTTGATATGGCAACGCGAGATACAGTTATTCCGGTTCGAGTATCCTGGCTTTTTTTACCATGAGAATACGACGAAAATGCAGGGAAAGGAGAATTAGTTAAACGAATTTGAACATCGGTAATTTCAATAATAATAGTTTGGCAGTGAACAATGTATACTTAATTTATAGTGTATACTTAAAAAATATAATGAACTTGTGTTATCAATAAATTATCGCAATATCTATATATTTTTTTACCAAGGTATTAATCGAATAACAATGGCGACGGGTGGTAAAGGTAAGAAGAAGGCTGGTGCGAAGACAAACGGAAAAAATAACGGAAAAGGCGCTAAAGGTGGCAATGGCGGTAAAAGTAAAGGATCGAAGAAATCGAAAAGAAGCGGCGGAAAGGCACGATTCGCCATGGACATCTTTAACGAGGAGGTGATGGAAAACGCTTATTACACATGCCATAACATTATGGATGTGATGAAGTGCCGAGGTTTCCCGTGGCCAGACGCTCAGAAGAAAAAGGGAAAGAGGAAGAAATAAATAGTCACGCGAACGTCTGGAAACGTACTTTTAACATATTAGAAGTAGTTCAATAGGATACAAATATCCAATTATGTAAGGCGCATATGAAATAAACTCATCGTATACATTTTGTTTTAATTTTAGTCATGGGCGTATCCAAGGGGGGGTTTGAGTGGTTCAACTCCCCTCCTCGAAATTTACCTTTCATTTTTAATTATACAACTTTTGATTCTAAATAAATTTTTTATTATCGCAAAATATTTTCTCTCCGTTACGATTATCCAATTCATTAATGCAAACAATTGCTATTTATGCATTAAATTAACAGGATTGAAAAACCTCCCTCCGAAAAAATTCCTGGATACGCCCTGCTGATACACAAATACTTGACATTATATATTATTAATTAGCATTAATTTAATGTAAAATGCTGCAAAAGTATGTTAAAGCTTATTAAAGCTCTAGTTTTCACGTTTCTCTATTTTACAAAAATATAAAATACTTTTGAACTCTCTCTTAAGCACGCTCCATATGCTATGTATACAAAACTAAAAATAAATTTTTAATACATATAATAATCAGATTTCTATAGAATACCTTAGATCGCTATACCTTAGTTCCGAGAAATGAAGTGAAGCCAAGTAATTCAGGAGGGAGAGTAGCGATTATCTTTACCTTTAGTGATGGATTACATTCAAAAACATCAAAAGTTTAATCTATATTATTAAATGCTAACACTACTTCATGGAGCACTGTATGTGATTACCGGGTAAATATATGATGTCTCGACTTCAATTCAATTGGTAACAAACTATAACATGTTAGCAATCTAGGTATTCTATAGAAATCTGTAGTAATAACTCGTAAAACTTTAATATATACATAGGAACAAAATATCTTTACATGTTTTTGTTTGCATTTAAACTGACGATGTGAGATAATTGCAGTAATCCTGCATATCAAAATTAAACTCTACATCGTCAGCTTTGAATCCGTTGAAAACGCAGTGCACCGTCACTGTTTCGGCGTATGTCAGGTCAGGCAGCAGCTGTTAGAATGACAAGATTAATGAAAAAGTCATCGTATAATAGTGAATTATAATTTCCGTTACTCTTACCTTTGGTGTGAGCAAAAAATATTGCGAGCTGCCCGGCCTTCCTGTCATCTTGACGAGTAAATCGAAGACTCGTCTCTCATTTACTGCGTCCATGCCCTAATAAAATTACCAAGACATTTGTTACATAGAGCATATTTTTTATTAGTGATATACGAAATGGACATTTCTCTCTCGTACCTGATTTATTTCATCAACGCAGCGAAATGGGACGCGCGACAATTCCTGCAGCGATATCATGTAAATGGCGGTGGTGACTGTTCTTTCGCCACCACTCTGAAAATGTCGTGTTAGTTCCTGCAATTCGTCCGAGTCACGAAATTTCACTTTAATCTTTAGACCGTACTGATCGAAATCCAGCTGAAATGATATTATGTTGTTAAATTATTAAGACAACAAAAGAGAATTTTTATTTTGCATGTATATTCATGTGTTTATGTTACTTACGACATTTTCACCATGTGAGAGTGTAACTTCGCCGGCACAGTCCATCTCGGAAAAGTAAGTACTGAAATTTTCATTAATCTTTTCAACCAATTGCTGCAATGGTTGTAACCACATTTCTTTCAGTTTCTCAATCTCTATCGTCATTTCCCGTAGCAGGGTACTCTTCTTTTTGACAAATTCAGTTAAGTTTTGAATGTCATTTTGCATTTCTTCATATTCACGCAATATCTGAAAATATAAAAGAAGATATTTCCCATTTTTCCGTTGTCGTCACGGTAAAAAGTAATATTTTCCATCATAAGCACACTTACATTCTCGGCGTCCACATTTTTCGCCATACAAAAAACTTTTGCTTGAGCGACATTTAATTCATTATTTATTTCAGCTATAGTAGCTGGTAATTTTTCAAAGGCTTTATTAAAAGGTTTAAACGCGTCATTTTGTGGACTAATATTATCGGTGGTTGCCAACGCGTCATTATACAGTCTTTCAGCTTCTTTCTTTAAGGGTTGGAATTCTTCGTCATGTCTCTTAAATAGCCTCTCTGCTATTTTAAATTTATCCTTTAAATCCTCGGCATTATTCTCCGTGAACATTAAAGTTTGTTGCAATAACGTAATTGCAAATTTAACCTCTACGTTACTTGTATTACAATTGAAACAGTCTTGTAAAATTGCATTGTATTCTTTATATATTTGCAATTGTTTCTTTATAATGGCCTGTAAATAATTCGTTAAATATAAATGTAAATTTTGTTGAATGCAAGTTTCTGAAGACAGCGTGCTACGTTGTTAAAAAAGAAGAAAAAATACCTTAATCTCTTTGGTATAGACTGCTTTAATATCATCAATATTCATCCGGCCGGATTCCAGCTGCTTAATTTTATCTGCAGCTATGTTTATTCTACTTTTTAATGCTTGAATATGGTGAATATTTTGTTGACATTTGGTCCTGTTCGCTCTATATTCATCTAGTCCTGTATTCTGCTCCCTTATTTTATTTTCTATTTCTTTAATTTGGATTGAGATTTCATTCTTTTTTTCTTGCAAGAGTTGTAATCTGTAAAATAATTAATATATTAATGTATTAATTAATTATAATTTATTTACTTCTTTATTTTTTGCTCAATTAATGTACCTTTCTTGGAACTTCTGTACTTTATGTTTGTCTAGAACAATAGATAGCAACCCATTTCCACTGACCCGCGATATTCTGGTCGATGTTTCGCGCGTATACTTGGACGTACTAACGAAGTATGCATTGTTTTCTATAAAAAACATTTTATTAAATCCATGGAAAATTTTCTGTCAAATTTGATTTTTGAATATATTCATATAAATATATTCACCACTAAAATAACAGCGTAAACTGCGAGGTATGTGACCTGTATTATTCTCGACTTCATTCGTTCCGACAGCGATATTGTTTAAGGAATACATCGAGACTAGATACTTCATTATAGAGGATGGTGCTTCAATGAGCTCCGATAAATAATGCTTGAAACCAAACTGTTTAATGTTTTCTATCGATATATTTGGTTGCATGGAAACTCTTTTCATTGGATCAGAATGAACTACATTGACTTGCAATTTCTGTTGGTCCCTAAATACTTCAGTAGCAGATTCATATCCCGTTTATCCTCACATGTGAATGCGATTAAATCACGAAATGGTATTATGTTTTCTAAATACTTGGCGTATGAAGCATCTTTTACATTAATATTGAGCAACATAGGCAGATGCACTGTCGCTGAAAATTTGTCTCGATTTTCTTTTAACCAAAGTACAGCTTTGTATGCGTTCATATCTCTTTGTTTCAACAGTTCTAATCGTTTCACATCAATATTAAGAGTTTGGAGTTCCGCTTGCACAGCTACATAATTTTAATTAACGTATTAATAGCAAATAAAAATAAAAAAATGTTCGATTAAATATAATATGGTTATTCGCAAATAAATAATAAACATATATATACCTCTCATTTCACGATTAATGTTTTCATCCTCGTGCCTCAATGTGGTACTTTTATTAGTAAGATTACTTATTTTTCTTCTATGTTCCTCCAGATTAGATACCATATTTTTCAATTGCTTCGTTAAACTTTCCTCTGAAATACGACAGGCATATTATTATTGTGGACACGTGTGGCTGTATGCGAAAGAAATCAACTCATAATTAACGAGTTCTGAATTCGATTCTGACCTCGTATATGTCTTTTTGTTTAAAATTGATCAGTTTCGAGAATTGTCATATACATTGATATACATTGATATGTATATGTTTTGTGAAATAATGTGTACTGTGTTATTAGTTATTACTATTCATTCAGATTAAATTAAATCACTAATTACAAACCTGATCCCATTTCAGCAACCGTGAGAGAAAAATCGTTCTCAAGTTTGCATTTCTGCTGTTGGGCGAGATTAATTTCTTGATCTCGAGTCTGTTCTGCTTGAATGTTTCGAGAACATGTGTTTTCGGCATCTTTGATCTTATTTATAGAGCAAAGAATTTGATTCATTACGTTCCTTAATTTTGTACTCTTAGCCTGAACTTCACGGTTCTAGAAATACATAATTTTAGATTATTAATGTAAGTTGCTATTAATTGATTAATTGATAATAAATCAATTTTTTAAAATAATGTTTATTTTATTATATGCTATACTTACGTGATTATTTAAGGAACTTTTTAACGCTGTCATTTTAGACTTGTCTTTTTCAATTTTTATATTTAATGGTTTTAGTTCCGCCTCTATTGATTGCATTTCTTTTACTGCCTGATCTCTGACTTTTTTTGACTGTATAAACGTGTACAAAAGTATAAATAAATAATAAAAAATATCAATAAAAAAATTTATCATTTAACAATTTACAAAATTTTTGTATACCTCCACTAATCTTCTTCGCATTTGATCGTACAGTATCCATGCCTTTTTTTGTTTCAACGTTGCAATCTTTTTCTTTATCAACTTTTTCTCTTTTATGGTCGCAACAATTTGTTGTAATCCATCACGCCTCTGAATTTTAGATTCCAATAATTGTTTTGTATTGGTTACATCAACCTCTAATTTCTTGAAACTGGTTCTTAGTTCCTTCAATTTTTGATGATACTCAAGGAGTTTTGGATCCCCAACAGATCTTTCTGTATTTTCTAACAATGCTTGAGCATCCATTTTTGAGAAATCTTGTACCTTATCTTGCGGCAAAAATTGACAAAGATTGTCAACCTATGAAAAAAAAAAAACATAAAGTAATCGAGCGACCCATTTTATATCAGAAATAATATAAATAATATAAGCCAAAATGATTCTGCACCCAAATAGCATGGATGTTCCAAAATATTGCTACCTGAGTATGTCCCAATAATAGGTATTTTCTCAAGCAATTAAGCGATGTCTACAATGAGACTTAAAACTTAGGATTTAAGAAAATTGACCAATTACAATCGATTATTCTTTTCACGTGAGATGAATAATTGACTGAGTGGTCAATTTTTTTAAATCTTAAGTCTTATTAGAAGGAAACGCTTTAAAGAAAGGTTATAATGCAAAATTTTATGCCCAACTGTTTAAAGGTCCATCTACAATAAGATTAGTAAGTCATAAGCTGTAAGAAATTGACCAGAAATCACAGCCAATTATTCTTCTCATATTCGACTGTGATTGATCAATTTCTTACGGCTTATGACTTTAACTCTTACTATAGATGGACTTTAACAGATGGTTAAAGGCACTCGGACAAATCCAATTCAAGAGCTAAGTGAAAAATAATATATAAAAGACAAATATATACCTGAATATTAAGTTTGGCTGTGAATTTTTGAACAGTTTTGAAACTCGATTGGATACCATTAATCATCCATGTCGACTTTCCATCTTTAGTAAATATCCTAGTTACTATAGAATCCTTTTTCGTGCCATTTTTTAGATGAATTTCTATTTTCGCCGTATCGCGTCCATACTTCACGTATTCTCCTATGTGAAGGGCTCGCCCAATGATATTTGGCCTGCCTCCTAGACCGAGAACTATAGCGGCGACGATGGTGGATTTGCCAGAACCATTAGGTCCGACGATAACATTGAGATATCTTTCAGGCTTTACTTTCGCCTTGTCATAAGTGCTGTTAAAAGAAGAAGATTGGAAATATATATCAATTTAGAAATTATATGACAAAGTAATTATATCTAATAATATAAAGTAATATCTAATTCAATATTAAATATTGCGTAATAAAAGTTATATAATTTCACATCGAATAAGATTTAATATATTCTTTACTCACACAAAATTCTCCATGTATATAGAGGTGATAATTCCCTTTTCCATGCTGTCCTTGTCCACGTTGCTGCTCATGTTGATAGGTTAAATGTCAACGAGGTGTTTTACGTACGTAAAGGATGTAAATATTAAGGAACGTAGAACGCAACCAATGAAGTGCGCCGATAAGAGAGTGGAGATATCAGTTAATCCGAAAAGTGAGATAACTGATTTTTTCTATTATCCATTTCACACTCTTATTCATCTCACACGTATAGAATGCCGCCAATTCTGCTAAACAAAAGACACCTGGTAGTGAACGGTTAGGTTAGGTTGTAAGGTTTGTTCGTGTTGCATATACTTTTTGCACTTTTTGTAATTCACTAAAGCGCAAGCAATCCAGCAGAAAAACATGTATTGTGTGCCGCTGGCTTAACTATCTCGTCTTTTAAGTGCAAATATTTTTGAGCATTTCAAACAACACAACAAATCTAATTATATATACATACTCAATAGAGGTTTGTTCTTTATTGTTGCACTAGAATGCACGAGAATGCACTGGAATGCAATGGAATGCACTTTCCTTCTCATCATTTAAATTTCAAACATATTATATATATAGATATTTAATTCATTTACAGAAAGTATAAACTAGCTTAGCTATAAAAAACAGACCTTACATATGTAGTCTGTGTGAGTACGTTAATACGTTTCAGTATACATACATACATACATACATATGCTCTACTGATGTCTTTCTTTTCTCTTCAAGCCAACCAACAGACAGATATTACTCGACCATAAATGTTTTTCACTTCCGGTTTATGTGCTTGCCTTGATGAATCAAGTTTATTGATATTTCGTAGACAAATTGTCGATGTAATATCTAAAAAAAAAAAAATCTATGAAATTGTAACAATTTTTTAATTGTTTTAAAAATTAATCGGATACAACACATAAGAAGTAATTAATCAAACTGATATTAAAATTTGTCTTTCTCCTTCTATAGTTTCGTGTCAGTGTGACATACCTTTTATTATCTCCTTTGGTTGTGTACAAATCCGGTGACACGTTGAGTTATAGCGAAATATCTTGACTGCATTAATTATTCTCGAGTGTTTCCAGCACGAAACAGGCCGAATCTCTCAAAAACTTCTTTTTACATCGAGACTGTTAATTTTGCAGGAGATTTGAGACGAAACCGTAATTTTCAAAAACCTGTAAGAAAAGAAAAAGAAAAGTGTCTTAAAAAAAGAACGTTCATTATCTTCTTTGGGTCTTGATAAAAAATTTCGATATTTTGTTGGAATAAATTTGAAAATTATGCAAAATGGTGAGTTAATGGCATTCTAGTTTTTTCAATAATTCAACAATTCAACATTAGTTTCTAGTTCTTGAGCCGTATAATTTCGCATAAAAAATATCAAGAATACTTAAAAGATGTATTTTATAATAATATATTCCTAATTATATACACATTTTGAAGAATTATGTCGCTTTAAATGTTCCGATCCATTTAACACTATTGGAGATTTTATTATAAACTCTTGACCAATAATTTAAATTTATGCAGATATACGTGTATATATATATATATATATATATATATATATATATCTGATATCTCAATGTTTTTTCTCAGATAGACTTTCAAGGACTCAGGCTTAAGGACTCTGCATAAGCATAACGCGCTGCATTTTTATGCATGAGTGCAAGTGCTTTTTGTTATATATCGCAGCATGATTATTATCGCTGTATTATACACGTAACGGCAAGCAATAAATAAGATATTTTATGAAGTATTGTATGTGAATAACGTTTAAAGATGTTTAAAGCGTACTCAAGACGATAAATGTAACCGAGCTAAACGGAATTATGTGAAACGTTCGCAAAAATTTTGCACATAAACCTTTCATTGTATGGAAAATATTTATACACAAATACGTAATAGCATATGATGAATATTTATTTATGTTGAGTAACTTTTAGATCTTAACGGAGAGAGTGCTCTCAAATAAATGCGTTCATACATACGACCGTGCCTTTATACTTTGAAAAATATGGGACAATCGTAAACATTACACAAGCACGTGTAAAAAAGAAGCCTTAAAAAACGTTTATCTTCGCGTGTTTTTTTGCATATTAAACAAAAATTGTTTATCGTTTGCAACAAGAGATTTTACTTAACTATTAATTAAAATGTATATATTAATCTTTTATTACCCAACAATTCGCGCATCTATTTTAAATTTCCTGGGCTTTAAATAAAACAAAAGTGTATGAAAATAAGAAAGAAGACGTATAAGTATAATATAAGAGATAGTCGACCGCGAGGTAAGCTAAAGAGTCAAATAAATACGCTATGTCTGATTCCATGATTACCTTTGATCTGAAAGAAATGTCTTTTCTTTCATCTACGGATTCTTTGATCAATTTGAACGTCTCGACAATTTCAAGAAGAATTTCAAGAGTAAAAAAAATCAACTCTTAATTGATCAAAGAATTCGTAAGTGAAAGGATATACGGTAAACTAAAGATACCTTAAGTGCACAATTATTTAAATTGTGTTATCGATCTTTTCGATTAATCCTAATGTCTAATTGATTACTTTTATCCAATACTTCAATTTAAAACATTTAAAGTTATTTTTGTTTTAATTTAATTGTGTTCGCGCGATATAATGTAAACTTAAGATACCTTAAATGTATATAATATATATATTTAGATTATATTATCGATCTTTTCAATTCATCTTGTGTCTAATTGATTAGTTTTATCTAATACTTTAATTTAAAAAAATTTAATTTATTTTTGTTCCAATTTTTAAGTCAATTGTGTTTGCGGGCGCAACACGTAATACGATGTTTTTCATCGAAAGGTACGAGCGTCATTGTGTCGAAAGACGTAATGTTTAACTTTCAAACAACTCGGAAACAACTCAAGCGATCTGTTTGCACTTCGAGCTTCGTTTATCAACGATAATTTGATGAGGTTTCGTTGAGACGTAATGCGGTCGGCGCATTATCATAATGACAACATTCGCCACCCCATTCCCCTGTTGTCGCTAAAATACAAAAGACCTAGCCGTCCTGCGATAATTTGTTGCCCGCTATACTATGCCATACCTATTAACAATTTCATCAGTCGGGGGAATATGTTCGATTAATTCTAATCTAGATAATAGCATTGTCCTTGCGTCATAACTCGGTTTATCAACATGTTACGTTTGTTACTCACGCGCCTTTCACGATATCAGTGTTTCTCAAAAGACGCACAGCGCACTAATTTAATGCGTAATATTATACATGTACAAATTGTTTTGTGTTTGATTTATTATATTTATCGTCTTCGCAAAAGACTTGTGAAAACGATCTGCAATTCATCTATAGATTGAGCTCGAAAAACAAATATTGAGGATAATATATTTTTCGATCTAAACTATAATAGATACATATTGATAGACTTATGCATTGAAAATAAATGAATAAATAATTATATGTAAAAACATTAGATCTCGAAATCGTGGTATATAGATGCCAATCTTTTAATCAGAATAGAATACGAAATTAGAATGCATAATTTAATGTGCGGCTATTATTGATCTTTGAGAATTAATGTATCCACGTGTGGATACTGCGCAGTCGATGCTTCCTGTTTCGTGTGTGCACACACGATTCGCCTTGCGCGCGACCTAGATGCGCAAGATGATGGGTCGCACATGCCGCAGCAATTACACATCATTACTTTATGCTGCATCTCCCAGGGGTGACAAGTGCCGATCGAAGAAGAACACCATGGTTACTTCACGGCTAACAAATGGTCCTGTCGCCGCTACTCAACAAGGCAGCAACTGCCCGCAGTTTTGAACTTGAACTCGCCGGGTTTAGATCACGAGGATAGTCCGTGTGTCCAGGCATTTACCGTGGAAAGACGAAGGCCCTCGCGATCGCTTTCGCATCAATGCCAAAGTGTACCGTTAATGCGATTAATAATTTTCAGAATGCAATCTACGATCTAGGTCGTTGTTCTCCCATGACACTCCGCTGATCATGTTCAGTCCGTCACCCAAGTCCCAAGGACGCGCCAAGGGCAAAGTGCGGAAAAAATGGCGGCCGTTCCACGCGACGGACTTTCAATCCTTGATGTTTCCCTGCTTCATTTTCTGCCGCGTACTCGGAGTTTTCCCGTACAAGGTGAACGCCTCGGTCTTCGAGTTTTCCAAAGTGCGCTACATCGTGTCGACCGTCGTTATAGCCGTCGTCAGCGTTTACGGGCTGGCGATACTCTACGAGATCGACATTACCGCGCACATCAAATACGACAGCATACCCGGATCCCTTCAATGTAACTGCTACTACGTACTCGGCGGCTTCATAGCGATCGTCACGTACATCCTGAGTAAACCGCGGATGCATTTGCTCCAGACCACGCTCGAGATCTCTTCGAGACTGCCCCCGGAAACGTACAAGAAGATGTCCAGGGTGATCCACGCCAAGGACATTATCGGCTTCTTGTTCCTACTCGGGCAACTGTCGAATTGTAACTCCGAGACGTATGGCGATATCTTCCTCAAGGTGTTGGCGACGTACCTCACCCTGCTGGTGTTTCAAATGGATATGCTGTACATGAATTGCGTTTGTGTACTGAAGGCCTGCTTCAAACGAATCAACGACAATCTGGTGAATCTGCGAGAGCTCGTGGTGGGCGACGAGCCGCATCTCCTCAGGCGCATCTATCACGAGCAGAGAAATCCGTTTCTGCTGATGGAGCTGAAAGCCCTGAAGAAGCGACATTTGATAGTCAGCGATACCGTGCAGACGCTAAACGCGATTTTCAGTCTGCAACTTCTCGCCACCATAGTCATGACTTTTGCCGAAATCACTTTCAGTTTGTACTTCTACATAGTGCAGTGGCAAGGGGGCGTAGCCATTATCGATCTGCAGAAACAGATCTGGTACGCGTACTACATCACGTCCGTAGCGTATTATTCTATAAAAATTGCGTTTATAGTGTGGGCCTGCGATACCGGCAAGGATCAGGCCCTGCAGATTGGCACCACCGTTCACGACGTGCTCATCAGTACTAGCGATAAGCAAATCAAAGATGAGGTAGTAAAAAAAAATATAATAATTTAATTAACGTTTGGTTGTCACACTTTTTTCAATCAAGTTTATCAATTTGTCAATTTTTAAAAGGCTGCCGTTTAAAAACTAACAGTTTAATTGGATTCGCAAAAATTCTCAACTAGAGTTCGAACATTGTAGAATGTATTCTGATTATATAAAATTTAAAATTAAAGTGGCATCATATTGAAAAAAATTCTTAAAAGAAAGTAAATTTTAAAAAAAGCATTTCCCAGTAAAAGTAAAAAGCTGGGGTCATTTTGTCAAGTGTGACAACCAAAGGTTAATAGTAATTTTTAATTTCTTTTTACAAAAATGTTCTTTACGACGTTTTTTTTTTTATACAATGGATCTGTCGGTTACATAATTGCGTTTCTAATCCTATATTTAATTATTTTGATGCAGTTGCAGCTGTTCTCCTTGCAAGTATTGCATCGCGAAAATACGTTCTGCGCGAAGGGTCTCGCTGTGGACGCAACGCTTCTCACTGCGGTAAGCACTCGATCATTTGCCTTAATTTATTACATCCATTGTTGACTTTGTGATTTTGCTTGTAGATAGTGGGTAGCATCACCACATATCTATTAATTTTAATACAGTTCTTGGTCACGTCGAACTCTTGCGCAAAACCTGCAGCCAATATTACACAAGTAGTCTAATTATATATAAAATAAATGATGTAATAAAAAAAACACGATTTTAAAATACTTTTATTTATCACGGTACGGTAGAATATCGCGCGATATTCTATACTTATATGTATGTATACAAAAAAATTTGGAAATGTTTTCACGTAAAGGTGAACAGTTTAAGAATAAATTTTTAATAAGTTTTATTTATTTAAGTGCATCGTGTGAGACGTAATAAAAATATTTCTGAAAAAAATGTCGCTTCAGATTCATTAAATTCATCATGTAATAGATTAAGCTATTAAATATTCTTGCATTATTAAAATTAAAATGAATTGATGCTTATATCAGTAACTCGGTTTGGAAATTCATTTCCAATAGGCAAAAATATACATAAAAACAATATTTTAATTTCTATCTCTGGCGATCATATCACACGTCCTTCTACCATGATCAGCGGCAGTTTAGTAACACGGATGTGAATAAAAGAGCAATTAAGTTTTCGTTTCATTGACGCCACATTGGATGGCGATATCAGCGCGGAAATTCAGCGATAAATGCAATCTTCGAGGTCTAAAATTACATCTCAACGCTCTGCGCTACAGGAGAATGGACGTACGCGCTATAACAAGCTGCAACGCACGCAAGTAATTTTCAGGCATTTTCTTCGCGGTATCCTCTCGCCTTATCGTCAGCGAGTGACCCGCGGAAGTGACTTTTGACCCTGTCTGTCGCGCCTTGCCATTGCTAAATCGTAAATTCGTAATTTTGCTTGCCCTCGAATTTTTTTGCACTGCAAATGTATATTTCGTAGCTCGAAGTAATACAGATTTATCGCGCTTCGTCGATTCGACGTTCGTTATCTGAGATTTATAGAAAGAAAAAAAGGAACGAAGATACGGCAAATATACGGATTGAAACGGATGTTTAAATGAGCTTGCTTGTGGAAATGTGTCATGCAGAACAAAAAAATAATTTATCGTAGATTATTATAGGTACAATAATAAAAAAAATACGTCGCGTCTGCCGCGGTTTGTACCGTTTAACAGCAATCCGCTGGCGACGGCGACGGCGACGGCGGCGGTGGCAGCGGCGGCGGCGGCGGCGGCGGCGACAGCGGTGTCGGCCTCGAAACTGAGTTTTCATTCAGTGCGGAGGCATGTGGGGTGTAGCCGCGGATCGTGATCTATTGTCGTCAAGGTTAACGTTCTACTGCGCGATAATATCCGTACATAGTCGCAAAGGTTAATTTAGACTAAAAGGCTAAATGCGTTAATGATTTCAATCGGACTTTAATGCCGCGACGCGCGGCTCGGGTCACGGCAAGCGGACGACAATATTGTTTATCGCACGCGCGAGAACCGCGCAAATACTTGGGAAAAAATTTCTCCACGGATCATCCCTCGACCCTCCTTAACCCCTTTCTCTCCCCCCCCCCTCCTTGCTTCTTACTGTCTCGTACATTCTTTCGATCTCGTTGCTTTTCGTCCGGAATTCGAAAAGCAACGAAATCGACGAACGTAAAGTCGAGTCAAATTATTTCGGCACCGCGCGACGACGACGTGTCGTTCGTCACCTCTGGACATCTCGGTCCAGACAAATATATTTCGGCGCGAACTGAATAGGACTGCCATTATGTAACAGCATGCTGATGCAAATAAGCGTTGTCTCCATAGAAAAGCGATGTGTAAAAACTGATGTCAATAGACTGTAGACAGAGGTCAAATAAAGGTAAAGTAACAAAATGCTGCGGAAATTTTCGTTAATATTGCGTTACATAATGCAACGATAAATAAATAAAATAAACTGGACAAAACTTCTTCCCCCCCAAGAGTGTGTTAATAATAACTAGTCTATCATTATTATAATTGCATATTAATTACTTTTGCATCTTGATAAGAAATGTAAATCAATAAAGAGAAATAATGTTTCTCAAAACGGTGCTATATTTATACAAAAATGTCCTGGGCTTTCTCGTCGGCCTTTAACATTGAAAGAAAGAGCTGAACTTGCGATAAACGATAGCCTCTCGCGATATTCTCGCTAAAGAAAGATCGGTTCCAATTTCGTCAAAGAATTCATCGATGAGAGAGACACGTTGAATCTGGGACACACTCCGTGCGCCGTATATACGTGTCAAGTGATTCTACGTGAAACCATGATAGCGCGTGTTGCGCGGCAGCGCATATGGTGCGCATGTAGCGCGAGGAGGCCGCGTTTGTTCGCGAATGTACGGCGCGATAACTGCATCCGTATCGATCGTCCGCGTACCACGCGAAACGAGATCTCACGCGTCAGCGTGCGTACCTGTCGCGATTCTTTCAGGCAGTCCGGAATTCCGTTCTTTTGTCTAATTCTGACGAGGCTGCGGGGAAAGAGGTGTGTGTGTGTGTGTGTGTGTTAGAGAGAGAGAGAGAGAGAGAGAGAGAGGAGAGAGAGAGAGAGAGAGAGAGAGAGCGAGAGAGAGAGAGAGAGAGAGGGAATGGAGTATCGCGCGGTGGAGCAGCGCGCGCGTAGGCGATCACGCGATTTCGCGATCGCATCTCATCGCGCGCCGCGGCGCCTCTGACCGATACGCAATTGTCAGTGCCGCGCCAACCGCCGCGCCGAGTGAACGCCAGGGAGTGTTGCTCTTGCGCGCACCGCTCGTCACCGAATATATCGCTCGCGAAACGGAAACTCGCTGTTCGGAGAACAGCAGCAGCCGCAGTAGATTCTTCTCTCAGCCGAGCGACGTAGTGTTCCTTGACGCGAGTGACGGAGAAGACGTGCTCCGAAAGCAACGGAGACGTCTGAAAGTAAAAAAGAAAATAAATAAATAAAAAGGTTTAAAGTGCTGATAAAATTGACGGGTCACGCACGCGGACGAATGCGCGATCTCTACGCTCGTTAATGGACTAATTCGAGGAATTGCGAGTGTATCGAACTTGTACACACGATTAGATAAAGGCGCAAAAGGCGGCGAGTCCGCTGTGTGAAGTTCAGTGGATGCGAGTTCGCGGGCGGGCGCCGTGCGACCTGGTGATCCATGCGAAAACGCGGCCTTGCCCGCGGATCTCCGATGCCGCTGTCACCGTGTCACGGGTTTCCCTCGTACCCGCGGTAGCGAGCACGGCGACGAGATCAGGGATATAAACAGGCGGACCACGTAATCGGCGTGCGATCGGCGCATGTGAGATGCGGCGATTTTAATTCCCGCGCGAGAGGAGCCGTCGTCGATCTACGCCGCGGCTTGGTGCTTAGAGAGGTGCAAGGGCGCCTCTCGAGATCGATTCCCGTTCGACGAAGTAAGTTATCGGCATAGCTTTCATATTTCGCCTCTCGCGAGACGCAACGTTTCCCGCAGCACGCGCTGCAATCCGAGAAATTCCTGTCACAACGCTTAGTTTTTTCCACGGCCGTTAAGTTGATATTGCGATGCTAAATTTTGTCACATGTAACCGCAGGCGCATGAAAAAAGTTTAAGTTGTTTTTTTATGCAACACAAACGGTAATTAGAGCTTATCGTCGTAATGAGTAGTTAATTATCGAGCACTATCGAAACTTTTGGTCATCGCGTCAATGTGATGTTTATTTCTCTTTATTTACACTACCGCTCAAAAGTTTCGACACACTTCCTGTTCAGAAATTTCATAATACTAAAAAATAAATTATGTGAATATTACACAGTTTGAGCTTTAATGATAGAAGTTGAAAAGGCATTTTGTGCACGAAAGTTTCTTCAAGTCAAAGTTTCTTCAAGTGTTTTAATCAAAGATTTGTGTTTAATTTAATGCTTAATTTCTACGAGAAATATTGTTTACCATTCTTTTATTATTAATCGTCATGACATTCAAATATTCATCGGTGTTTAGCGCAAAATGTGAAATCGATATTTTTTTTTTTCAACCGATATACATGACATTTATTTATTTGAGAAATGTGCTTATAATTTTGATTTATAATTATTTTTTAGCTTTGTTGAACACTTCCGACTGAAAATAAGAGAGTATACCATACAATTTTAGTCCATTGAAAAGTGGAATTGTCAGCAAAAATGGCTGAAACTTTTGAGCGATAGTGTAGTTCTAATAATATTATCTATCTAATATATTAAGTTGATGACTTTTTAAAGAGGCTACTTATTATTTTCTCTGTCAATACATTGTTAAATAAATTCGCTTATCTTTGCAAAATTTCACGAACAACACTTTTGTTTGCAAATGAATATTCTACGATGACTTTTTTGCATTTAAAAAATTGCTGTTATTAAGAAAACCGACAACACGGACAATAAAACGGAAGATTGGGTTCGTGCTATATTTACGTCGGCGCGACTCTTGTATCACCAATCCTAATCGAGACGACGTGCCAAGAAATGTGGGTAAAGCATTTGGCGCACTTTGCGGAATTGTTAGGGCACTGTCTCTCGTCATAAATAAGTGCGTGACTCGTCTAACTCATATAGAAGTCACGACGATCGCCCGCTCTAATACATGGGAAATTTTAAGTCTCGCTTTCAGCGAAAATTCATTACCACGGGACCATTACATAAATCACAATTCTAGACAACGCGCAAAAATACATATATTCAAATCGAGTTAAAAATAATTCGAGAAAACCTTTTCTTTTGGCAGAGCCGAAATAATAAAGCTGAAATAATATAAACTCACAATAGATAATATAAACTAAAAGGAAATAAATTAGAAATATGATTCAAACGCCCGCTATAAATTGAGCGAATAATTAATACAAAAATGAGATCGAAAAATTCAATTGAGGTTTTCACGCGCGAATCCGCGCTGCGGCGGAAGTCAGTGAACTTTTTGCAGAGTATACGCGACGCGCGATAGACATGACGTTTCCGTTAGACGCGCTCGACCGCGCAATACCGTCTCTGAGTTATTACTCGGTGTTAGCAGAGACTAACGAGAATTTATGAACGCGACAATGAGTCGTCTAGTCTTCTCGACAATACGCGACAAGTGTTTCTCATACCATTGACTCTGGCCACACTCTTCTATATATCTCAAATTGTTCTCTCGAGAATCGCTTTATCCACTTGGCCATTCAATAATGTTACTCTTGAGAGAAACGTAATTTATTTACTTTCTGTATATTTTGCCCTTGCTCTCTTACAAACTAGATTCTAATAATCCGCCATCTCTTTCTCTCAAACTTTTTTTCCATTTCAGACAGTAGCATGTAGTTGAAAAAATTAAAGTTAAAAAGAAACTGAAAGACGTTCCTCCATTTATTCATTTTCTTTGGGTTTCTTCATTTTTCTTTAATTTTCTTAATGAAAACTTCGGATTATTTCTCGCCGCCCTAGTTCTCTACATATCTCTCTGCAAATAAACAAATCACACGGTTACGGGCCAACGTCAATCATTATTTGATTCGCGCTTATTGCTCGATCCATGTTTATCACCGGGTAGACCTGACGTGACGTGCATAGCGGCATAACAGACGCGAAGTGCATTGAAAATCGCTTGCCGAAGACGGATTGAGTCAACTTGTGCTAATATTGCCGTTCGATAAATTCGGCGCGAACAAACAGTCGGCGACGACGTCGCTCGATTATCATCAGTGGCGAAACTTACGTGTACATACGACGAGATATTTTAATTCTCGTCCAAGGTTGCCATTGCAACCTATATGCGCGGCGCGCCGAGGTGCGATCATTGTAGAAACCGTTTGAATGAAAGGTGCGAATTCGTGCTCCGTGTGTTTTGACACGAGCCGCCGCGTTCGACGAATTATCATTTTCGTCGGCGCGGGAACGGCAAATAAGTGATTTTACGAATTGTTCGATACGCGCGTGTGCGTATGTGCGTACGTCAATGCGGCATCGTATTATGTGCCGTTTATCATCGTCCGTCGCATTTATTATCCGCCGTGCGATGGCACGCGCGCTATAAAAGCGTGACGATTAGCAGTGTGCCAGAGAGCGATGTGTTATACCCGCTCCTACGCGCGGTTGCCTCCACGGTGGACCGAAATAATATATATTCATCTTTTTTTCTCTCTGAAATTTTACGATTATAATAATTTTCGTGCACATTAACGCAATAAAGTACAAATTCCATTTGTACAAAAATATCGATAAGTGCATGTGTATAGCATCTTTTTCCTACCGTCTCTCTCTCTCTCTCTCTCTCTCTCTCTCTCTCTCTCTCTCTCTCTCTCTCTCTCTCTCTCTCTCTCCTTCTCTCGGAGCCTCAATTGCGACGCAATTCGGAGCACTCGGACGTGCAAGGAGCCTCGACAAAGTTTTCGATTCGCGACGATACTTTAGTGCCGGCGCTACCTTTCATTCCCCAGGCGGAGGCATTAATTATGCGGGAGGAAAGAGCCCGCCGCGTATGCACAACGAATACACGCGTGTGCGATTTGCACGCAAATGGCGACCCCGTTGACATCATGAGGCGTACATTTTCTGCGTTCTTGACTTTCCTTGTGATCCGCACCGCGGGTCTGATCGAGACCCGTGCGTTCGCTTAAAGCATCAAAAAATACAACGCAAAATATAGTAACGCAAGTCTCACTGATTGATGTCAAATATTTTTAGAGCACAGTTACAGTTTTCATTTTCCTATAATTTATTAAATTTCCGTACAAAAATTATTTAAATTCCTCACGACGAAAAGTAGAATGGATGAGCAGAAAATGGGAGAAGGTTAAGAGAAGACAAACGCTGCCGCTGCGAAAGTGTCTATGTTTCTAAACCCGATCATCGTTCGACCTCCCCCCCTCCCCTTCCCCTTGAGACGCTGACGAAATCACGATTGTCGCGTTTTCGATTCGACGAATGATTTTCGCGCACTTTCTCTCGTCGCCTCGAGAGAGCGAACGAATCCATTCATGAGAGAGCGGAAAAAGATAATAATTTTCTACGAACGTACAAGAGTGCCGCGCGACGTAAGACGCACGATGACAAGTTGTTTTTCTCGGGCTACGTAATGGCCACGATGCACGGCGTGTTACAGCACGGAGATAAAATCGGATCTGGGTTGCGCCGCAAGTCGCGAGTGCGTGAGTCAGTCGCCGCTCGCGTCGTCCGCTGGAACAAACAGAATTATTAGGCTGATGCACGAATAACGGCTGCTTCGGCATTGACCGATGCATATTTTTCTACTAGATAAACGTTTCCACGAAACCCATTACGTAAGAAGTTCGGTAAAGTCTTTGTGAGAGAATGTGCGTGATAGTATAGTTTTTTCTCTCTCCCTCACAATCAGAAACTTTCTTTCGGGGAAATTAAGCCGCGTTATGACGTAATCGACTTATCTAATTAAATTCGTTAAGTATAAACAACGGCGAAAGAAACGACAGTGAGATCCATTAGTTTTTTATACCTACATTATGAATAACCACTATTTGTTTCTACATGTTTCTTTATAAAAAAAATATACAATGCAAAATTTATATATATATGTATATATATATATATATGTATGTACGTATGTAAAGAATGTTCTTTACTTTAAATTAAGGCCCAATAAATGTGTGCAATTAATGATTCATTTAAAAAATTCTAGATTAGAATTATTTTACAATAATAAAGGAGTTTGTAAATGCAATGTACAGACATTTATTTCGATGAACACACTATGTATGTAGCCATTTACACTTCCGACTTACCGCCCGCTGCGAGAAATTGACGAGCATTCGTTCGATCTTCGTGTCGAGTCACTTTCATTAGCGCAGCGCCTTAGTCAAGATCTTAATCGTCGGTTATGGCGTGTTATTAAATGCCGATTATCGAAGCAGATCGCGAATAGTAAGAAAATTATTTGCTCTATGTGGATACGTAATTACTTAATTACTCTTACATAAAGATAGTTATTCTATTCGCCTAACAAAATAAGTGGAGTTATCGATCATGTTAATACGAATTTCGCTAGTTAACTAATTATTTTGTGAAATGCATAATCAATTTTCTTCTCTCATCGGAATTACCATATTCAGAAACTTTGTGGAGTTTAGTCTCACCGGCAAGCACAAATATTTTCGATCTCGATAATTATGCGCATTTATGAGTGTGGAATGGCTGTGTCGGTTATCACGCATGACGCGACACTTTTTTCGACGTATATCGACGTAAACAAGTATAATTTTTTTTCATGAGCGCCGCGACGACACACACTCACATATACTGATAATTATGCGATATATACACACATCAGGGATTCCTAAGTTTCCAATAAAGATGCAATCGCGCATGTGTTAAAAAATATTTCTGCCATAATGTTCTACAGTTTACGAGACACATGAAATTTAATTTCTTCGAAATGTTTAATATAAATTATTTTGCATTAATCACGTAATATAACGTAGTACATTTACGTCACGCATTATTTTATTTTTTTTTTAGAAAGCTCTAACAAGATCGAGTCGATCCGAAAAGAATATCGGAAATTTCCAATCCATTGTCTTTCCCAAATATTGTGGATAAGATATTTTCGAGATATCGTTCGAGAATCAAGTTGAGACGTGGTGCGTAGTCACGATGACGCGTGTCGATGATGACGCGCTGTCATACTATTCGAGGTGATCACGAGAAGCTAGAGAAAGCTCGAGGGACGAGTCAGCGCCGCCCGGAAGTGATCTGTATCGCGAGTGCCCGTTTATAGGCGCCGACGAGGTAACGCACGTGTCGCCAAATTAAATTAAGCGCGGCCACTGACGTTGGCAACCGCGTCTCTCGGTGGTTCGCATAGAGAATCGCAGCCTCTCGAGTTACGGATTTCTTTTTGTTTTTCCGCGGTATAACAATATTTTTATATAACAATTTTTTTAGAGACAAGATCGTTATAAGTGAGTTCTCGTGCACTTTAGAATATTAAATTTTACATTAAAATTCTTCTGGATGATTTATCCAAGTTTGAGCGTACTCAATATCAGGGGAAGGGGGGGAGGGGGGTTATCAAGTGTTCGCTATCATCACGGATACGAGGTATGATATGAGAAATTCAAAACAAATTCGCATCGGTATTTCTGCAAAATGCGGACACACAGATTAAGCGGTTGAAGACGTTTACAGGTCGAAACTGGGGCATCTTTGGTGTCAATAATCATGAGAAAAGTATCTGTTCACGGAGAGATATCGGCGAATTCTGAAAATATTTGCGTTTATCCAATATATCTATTTTATACGTGCGATATGTCGATATATTAAAAAAAAAAATAATTTATTTATACTTTCGAAATACATAGTTAAAATACATGTACTTTCAGTTATCTCTTCAATGTTTCTCTTACATTTATCTTCGTGATATGATAAGAAATAGTTTTATGAGGAAAACATCGAGTGTTATTGATATACTCGCGCTATTTGACTCCGAACAATCGAAAACGTCGATAAAAAAAATTCAAGTTAATTAATAGTCCAACTAATTTATCATTACCCCAGCTGTTACAAGATACATGTGTATCGTTAAAACAATCGAATAATAAAATCGCTGGCGTTTCTTCCGCTAGACTTGTTTACGACTTGCGTATCAATTTAACACTTGATAATAATACAATAATATGAAAAAATTTATTTTAAATATTTAATTTAATATACATATGTACACTATACCTAATGATATAGAAAAAAATCTCGGAAAATTCAATAAAAATAAATACGTGAAAAATATACTCGTAATATCAGTGGAAAATACCTGTATATTCTTATATAGAAAAAATCTCGGAAAATTTGATAAAAATATATACGTGAAAAATGTAATATCAGTGGAAAATACCTGTATATTCTTAAATAGAAAAAATCTCGGAAAATTCGATAAAAATATCTGCGCGAAAAATGTAATATCAGTAAATGGAAAATACCTGTATATTTTTTTGTACAAAAAAACTAATCAATAATACGTCCATCTTATCAAGATTTATATCTCTTTTATACATATGCAATTTCTTGAATTTTATTTCAAGATAATCAAGATATAAATCAGACTCCTTTCTGTTCTCGTCCGAGATTAATAAACGAAATGTCGCGATCCGTTTCTTTCAATGCCATGCACTCGCAAGTTGTGACTTCTGCGCAAGAACGGCCGCAAAAGTCGTCATGCACGAAAGTAACGGTTCACCGGTGTGACTACTGCTTGAAACAATCCCTTCGCATCAGTCATGCAAAACAGCGAACCGCGGTTACAATGCCATTATGAGCGAGCGCGGCTGCAAAGCTGTCGCGTTTATGGCCATACGTTTCATTCTCAAGTGGGTAGTTTGTAATACTCGACGAGTATATTAAAGTATAAATATATTCCGCGTGCTGTCGAGCTGAAAGCAAATATTGTCGAATGCAAACAGTTTGTAATTTAATACTGTAATAAAGTTTACGTATATCGAAGCCTCTAAGTGACCAATACAGGATTTCGTCTTGTAATCGTATTTCGAGCGTAAACAAGTCCACCACAAGTCCAGGCGCCTGCAATTTCGTTACTCGATTGTTTTAATAAACACAGTAGGTTTTCGCATGTAAATGGAAATTATTCTCTCTTCAACGCAACTGTTTATTATCTCAGTTGTTTTTATACTTGTTATTTATTCAGTTAATAAAACGTGTATGTAATACGCGACAATATATCAACCTTTACGCTGTTCATGCATCAGGAAAGTTCAAAAGTTCCGTAATGGACCTTTTAACCCGTTCTCCGGGAATATCTGCAAAGTTTGATTACTTGGCAGGCCGAAAACAGCGATATGCATCACGTTCATGTGACGCAGTGATCAGCTGACGTCGCGTCGCGTCGCATGGAAGCGACGAAAGTGCAAGCTGCATCCCCGACGGTGCAACGTGAGTCAGTGCGACCGGTTCTGCGACTCCGTTGGCGGCGTCGAATTCCGTACACAGCGTCGTATTACGCCGTTTTTGTATCGTTCCAGCCACGTGCCGGTCGATGATAATGTTTTCTCGCGTGTCGCGTGTCATTTCCTGATCGATCTCTCTACTATTGGTTCAGTCACGACGATGTTCGATGCAATTTTCCAGATATTCTATTCTCGTGGAACACGCTCGCTCATCCTCGCGATTGACAAAAACTTCCCGAAATGCGCAATATCGCGAAAAAAAATTGACGCGATTTTCATTGGCTTGAATTTTTGAAAATCTATCTAAAAACTATGTATTCGTAATTTTTTATTTTTGTTAATTAATTTAATTAATTATAGTTTTTTTTTTAGAAATTACAATGGAAAATATTACGAATGGTAATATTTTCAAATCGAAAATAATAGAAAAAAAAAACGATTAAAGATTTATAAGAATTTTTTGTTCGAAGAGTCCGTTTTGAATATCACTATACGCGACAGATCGTCGTTGGATTCGTCGGCGAAGAGAGTATAGTAGCTGGTCTTGCTCATACGCGATTTTTTTTCGGATTACGGCCGCGCGCTGTGTTGACCTCGATTTCGTTGGCACGCACATGGCGCGCTATCACATCGGCTGCCAAGCGCAGTGATATCTCTGCGCACCCGGTAAGCAGCGGTACACGCTCAATAGAATCTCTTTTCTGTCCGGTGATAAATTGTACATTGTCCAATTACGCAGAATATATTCGTGGTAATTGTGATCGCTGTCAGATTTAGCCGGTCGATTACGATGTTGGAGACCGACGAAAATATCTAAAACAAACGGCTTTCTATTTGCACGCTCGTTTGGCTTGTACGGGAACCGCGCGCATGTAGGTGGACGCCCAGACGTTCGCGAGAAATATGTTCAACAAACAACTATTACAAATATTGTATACATCTCATAGCAGTATTGTATTCTTTTGTAAATGAATAAATAAACGCTGAACCGACCCGTATTTCTAGCGGCGTAAAACTATATCGCACGCTTCGAAATTCGGTTCAAAGTTTAAGAGTGGAGTTTCAAGTTGATTTAACTGTGTAGACACTCTGTAGACACTGCGATTCTGTCTACACGATTCTATTTACTACGCACTGACCAGGGTTAATCGTTAGTTTCATTACCGTTGATCAGTCGTTAGTTCAACTTATCTTTAATCTAATTTTAGCACTGAAAGGAGATTCGATAAATCAAGATTAGATAAAACATCGCGAAGATATAACGCGTAAGTTTGTATTTTCGTAAACACTTCTGGCTCCACTTACTTTTCACGGCCACGAATTCCACGGGGGAATCGTAAACCTCGATTCAACGTACATGCACTATAAGACGCCATTATCCTTTTACGCGAACCGATACCTACACTAGAGCTGGTTCGTTTCGCTGTTTGCACTCGGGACAGCGTAAGCCTTTCTCAGCGAGCGAGCAATTTCGTCGTGTGAAAGGGTTAACCGACATCTCGAGGAAACCGGCCCTAAGTCGTGATCTCTCGCGTTCCGGGTGAGCTACGCGCATGCCGCGTCGATGAGTGGCTATGCAATGTGCCGCGAGCGGATAAGTATGCAAGTAAGCAGGTCGATGCACTCCACCCACACCTGGCCCGCGCGAAATAGCCGGTCTGTCCTTGACACGACGTGAACCGGCCGCTTCTCTATCTCTGGGAGCAGGACCCGCTCGATTCGCACGCGGCAAACGAGATCGTTCCACCGAGACTTGGGTTTCGTTCGCTTTAAAAAAAAAGATTTAATAATTGGTAACGGTTAGCCCGTGACATAGGACCGCATTTTACGATTCGGTGTCGACCGTGTACACGCGAGAATAAAATTAGCCGAGAGTTTAAACTGCTGCTCGCGCGCCCCTTGACCTTTCTTAATTTTGCAGCTGGCCATTAGTCACGACTGATTTTCATTCGCCGTCAGTACCGTCGCTTTTTGTATCCATTTCGAATGTTTGGCAGTTCGCTATTGACCTGTCGGACTGCAAGCGTGCCAAGTCGCGCAATGGTGCACCGATATGTCGATCGGTGCGCTCTCTTAAGTACACAATGTGCACTCAGGACTGGTTTAAATTGTTACGATCTTTTGTTGATTTAATTAGAGGACACTGAATATATTGAGGATTCCTAAAGAATTTTTATTTAAATAACTTCAATATAAGAAATCTCTACAAAGTCTAAAGAATTAAAAAATATAAAATACATTCCAATTTGATGGAACATACATATATTGTTCTATTGAAAAAGAATCTCGGAGCGAAATATATCTGTCTTTATAAAAGGGTATATTTTTATAAGCAATACATATTTTTATAAAAGGATATATATTTTTAAAAATATTTTTTTTATAAAAAAGCAATACGTAAAATGTTTATTGAAAATGTAAAAACACGTGTAAATGTTTATTGAAGTACGTGCGATGAAAAATATCCTTAAAATAACAGGGGAAACAAAAAAAAGGCGATTGCGAAGGATGTTTGGTAACTTTTGACAGTTTTGGTACGAATTCGAGATGCGTTGTACCGGCGCTGGGTGCCGTGCTATAACTTGCACGGCGGACAGCTGCATCCCCGTCCGCGAGCTGGCATCCGTGAGATCGCATCAAACGACGCACGTGCCCTCACGCACGGCCCACGCGCACGAGGCCGATGAGGGATCGCCACGCAGCGCGGGAATGGGCGCGAAACTTGTTTACGCGACGAAGCAACGTCGCGCATTCCGCGGCGTGAGTTGCAGTTATTCAGGGAGCCTTGACTCGCGCGTTGCCGCCGCGTAGGTGCATCTCTCGCGTGGTGTGCAGGCGTGAAACCACGTCAGCGGGAAGAGGGAGAGAGATCTTGCGGATCGCGAACCGTAGATGGACCGGGATTAATTGCAGATTATCACGAACGCCAACGGATCGCAAGTGCGACGAGTTATACTTCTCGTGCTATCGATCTTCGTACCGCAGATCGCGATTCCGTAACTTCACAACACGTGTCCGTCCGCGATCAATCCTCGTAGATGGAACAAGGAAAAAAAAAGATTGTCAGTAAAACGGTAATAAATGCTCGACAATAAAGGCACGCGCGTCTTTGATTCGAAGAAATAAAGCGAGCGTCATCAATCGTGTTTACTCTTCCGGTGCAATTAATTTTTTAATCCGACATCCACGATTAAAAAACATAAATAGGAAAAACGGTTTTTTTTATTCAATGCAAATTCGCCTTTATTGTCTCGCTTGTCTTAATCTACGGTTATTGGAATTCATTAGGGACGCTTTCTTCTTTTGGTACGCGGCGTTTCCTCTTCCTATTCATACGGCCGGTGGCCATAATAAGGAAGGAAACCAATTAACTGTGGGCTGAGTAACAACATGAATCATAAACCAATGAAGACCTCCGTGAACGCACTTCGAAAAGTAATCTTCGGGCAAGACCTTAATCTTCGGGCGGAAATCATTTCGGAGTCGTGCCCTTCTGCAGCAACTTCTTTTTAATCCGAAGTTTATTTTGCTGATGGAATTGTTCGATATTTTCAATAATAATAAAGAGATCTCTTGGATCCTACTATACGTACAGTTTCTTTCCTTTACGACATATTTCTCTTATGTTTAATGGATCTATTGTTAAAGAGTTGAGGCATGTGTATTGTTTAATCGAAAGCATTGATATGAATCAATCAATGTTCAAACGTTTCTGTTTCGCAAAACACATAGCAGGCCATTGTTGCGGAGTGTATGGAGATCTTGCGTTACTTCTCGCAAGGTCAACGAATCGCCACGGCCGAGGCCTGATCGCTCGCTGGAATTTGTTCGGAAAGCGGCGCGGGAGCGCGATAGAGCCGGTGTGTGTGCGCGCACCGTCGGGCTTTATCTGCCGCGTGGGAGGTCCGGATCAATGTAGTTTGCGATGGAACGCGAAAAATAACGTCGTGGGGTAATCGCGGCTGGTGGTTTATGGGCCGAGCTATCTGCTAGGAATAATGGTGCGTGCGCGTCGGTCCGGGGGAGTGCGCGAGGTCAAGCGCGATGGTAGTCTTTTGTTCGTCCGGAGTACCGTCTCGGGACAAAGGAAACTCCGTACGTAAAATATGCACCCTGCGAAGGAGAGGAGGAGGCGGCGCACACGGGGACGTTTAGATTTTCCCACGTGCCGCGGCAGATCCTGAAAAGCCGATTCGTACACAGCCCAATTTTCAAGCGCGCGCGATCTCCCTTTGCGATTGTCGCCGTGAATATTCATGCGTAGAAAGCGCAGAACCTCAAATTCCCATCTGATAACAATCGTCGTTATGCGTCTAATGAAGATTTCACACGTTCCGAGCGCATGAACATTAATACATTTGCTCCTGCAGTAGAAAATTTATCTGATTTCATTCGATAAAATATTTGCCGTCTTAATATAAATGTCCTTTATACACGATATCTGGAGCTTAACGCACGAGTAATTGTCTCATTTTCATTTTAAATTCACATTATAACCGGATATTACGCATTGAATTAAAATAACGTTAATAACGACCTAATTCACGTCGTCGCATGATATATGTACGTCGCACACGGTCTATCGCGCGGTTAAAATGTTTTACATTTTGGTCAGCCGGTACGGCTTCACGAGCAATCTCGTGGATAGGAGACCTGTGATTTCCCCGGCGCTCACGTACGGACAAGGTTAACCGGTCGATGAGCTCAGGAGTCAAGCTGGAAGCGATCGTCCGGTATCTACGTAGCGATTTGCTGTCACGCACGAGGGCTTTCTATTCCTCCGCGGCAATGAAATCGCCACGCGTGGAAATCCGGTTTCCGTCCTTCCGTCATTTGTATCCGAGAGAGAGATTCATTTTTTTTTTTTGCATACTCGGACCTGCCCGATGGTGCTCGATAGATAAGCGTCGTTGTCTGTAGTGGGTGCGACCGAGCGAAAGGACACACTTACGGGCTCGGGGGATCGGATAGGAAAGTTATTTCTCGATAAAAGAATCCCCCCTTCTCTCCCTCCTACCGATAAATACACGTTGTACTCAATCTTGAGATAAGTATGTAAAATGAGAAGGTATAAATCAGCGATTTTGCATAGAAATTCCAAGCTGAAACACACTCAAGTTGTCTACTTCATTCACCACATCAAAGTTGCAACAGCAATGCGCTTGCCTTTGGCATCCGTCAAGTCCCCGGCGCAGAAAATATCGCGATCCTGTGCTCGCTGCTAGCTTGTAATTAGTATTACGCGCTTCGCTGCCTTGGACAAACAATTCTTGGGAGCTGTCCGCGGTCGGATTTCCTTCTCGCGCGAAGATTCAGGATTTTGCTTTCTCGCTATCCGATCGCCAGGCGTACTTTTCAGCGGCGTACTTTTCGCGAAGACGCGCGTTAATGAATTTGCACATTCCTCGCAGAAGTGTTGCCGTAACGGTGTATAGATCGGCGCGCGGTAACGGTATCAGAATACTTCTTGACGCCGTTTATTATCCATTAACGCGTTTATGCCATCCGTACTACTCGCGAACGCGTCTCGCGAGCAATAGATACTCTATTAACGAGTGCGTACTAACGTTGCGAGCGATGAATCTTAATTAACCGCCAATGGATTTATATTTATCGCCGACGACGGCGTTTCCGTGACGATAAATCGCGACGGAGATTTTTCCGCGAAAATCAATCGCATTCGCATAAACACGCGGCCGAGCGAGCGACGAGTTAATCGAGTGATTAATGTGCGCGGATCAACAATACCGGTGCATTACCGGCGTGAGCCGGCTTTGCGAGAAAGTTTTCGCTATTATGGCGCTTAAGATTTAGCTCTCTCAAACGTTTTTTTCTCTCCATTTCGATAAAAACCGAAATGGAGAAAAAAAAAGAGAGAGAGTCGAATCAAACTACAATTAAAGTGGTATAAATGCTACGGGAAAATTCTTGGTGTCCGAAAGCCATGAACATGAAAGTCTGAATTACAGAAAACATCGAGATTATCATTACGTTATTAATAAGATTCAAATGAAGAGCGACTTGTGGCGTGAGGGTAAAGAATGTGTTTACCTGTTCAAGCAAAGTGCACCGTTAACGCGTTAATAATAGCGAAAATGCGTATGGAATAAAAGATGAGAATATATGAATAACATTAACGTTAAATGCGGCTTACCGAAATGGTCGGCGTTGTGCGCACAAAAATTATATTTATCGTCGTAGATCGCATCGTAGTCGTGACAAACAAGTGTCATCGTGACGTCAATGAGGCTGACAAGTGCGTACGATTCGCCGGCGCTTCGTTTTTATCTATGCCGATTGTCACGGCGCGTACGACTTTTGCGATGAAGACGCAACGTCACAACCCGATGCATTTTAACGACGCGACGCCTCGATTTGCGGAATCCCGGGGCGTTTAGTCCGCCGATTGATATCAGACTGATATCAGTCTCGCATTGTCAACTATTCGATATCTCGCGTGCGAAAATCCACTCGATATCGCGTGTCGGTTTATTTATTTTTATCCAAACGTGTAAAGTACGTGGTTGTGTCTTATTGGAAGTGGTTTGCTGTGGAAATTGATGGATTGCAATCGACCGGTCGACCGATGGATTAATTTTTTAAACCGCTTTTTCATTCAATAAAAACGTTTTCTTCCAGAAAAGGCACGTATTTCTTCCGTATTTCTGCAATAAGAATAATTTTACTTATTAAACAATAAAGTTCAAAATAGGATTGGAGCACAATACAAAGAAGTAGCATGGGAATGAAATTGTATTCTCGATTTTCATAAAATTTCACTATCCTTACAATGCTAAAGAGATACAACCTTGAATCTCTGAAAACATGCACGCGCGAGAGATCTTCCCTAGAAACAATTTACAGCGACCTTTGTGCAGTTTTACGATTTGTTTGCTTGTTTTTGCCACCGTGGCTGAGAGCCAGCGATCTCGCATTTTCTAATACGAGTTGTTAGTCAGATACAGCCTCACAGATTGTCCGTCTCCGCTGCGTAATTAGAATACCTACGGCTACTGCCGGTATAGCAGGAACGACATAGGCCGGCACTGCGTGCAACAATTGATTGCTTCAACTGATAGAAATTAATCGCAAAATATTCTATTTAACATCACGCGCAAAAATAAATTTGAATATATAAATTTACAGCAATCGATAGTCAATGGAAAAAACAGCGTGTTAATAAAACGCTGCTAAAAAAAAAGATTTAAATAGTTATTGCAAATTTAATTTAAACTAATACTCGAAGAGAAAGATAAAAACTCAGATCCGGATACTCGCCATAACATTCATCGTACATTATCGAGATCTCTGGCCTCGCCGACATAAATTTTGTCGGCGCGTATCGGCGATATCGTCGTTTATCATTAAAAGCGCACGCGGTTTCCGTCGCCGCGGGAAAAACACTCGATAAGAAGGCGAATGGCGCCGATTTGCAATTTTCATTCGTGCTTTCCCCCCTCCCCTCTACGGCGCCGTGGAGTCGCTTCTTCCTCGCAATTCGCCTACTTGCGTGCGATTCCGTTCGCGCGCACCCGCGATTGCACTCGCCGCATTTGCGCCCGGTAGTGTTTTTCCATGTACGCAATAGCGCGCGCGCGCGCGCGTGTGTGTGGAGACACTTTATTTCGTGCGCGCGCGCGAATGTGTTTACCCTCCAAAAATAGACGGTACAGCTGTCGTTCGATGTTTTGTAGCCCGGAACTTTTATTGCCCCGTCTCTCCCGATGGGGAGAGACAGAGATAATTTCATTACGGTATAGGATAAAATTTTTTCCCGAGCAGCTAATTAAAAGTATAGCGAAAAGGCATGTTGATAGCAATCGCGCAAATTAATTATGTGCATGCATAAAGTAGAAAAAATTCAAAGCGATTGTACATGGAAATTATGCATCTTAAAATAATACTTTGTCACGTCGACTGATTAACTACGTTTTCAAACTTCGCTCTGGAGTGGAGATCCAAGTATTAAATTAAGCAAAAATAGAGGAAAAAGATGCGCCATGCGCACCATCGCGATTCCGTTAAATCGCTCCTGACGTTTTTCGCCATGGCGCGGTACAATTGGCCTCGACAACGTGTTTTCCTTGCCACCCGTGTCGTCGTTAATCACGTCACAATTATTTCTCAATGTTTCGCGCGCGTGTACCTTTTCTCGGAAGCCCGAAGATCTCTCGAAGCTAATCTCTCGGGGATTGATTCCCGCGCGACGCCCGGCATCTTTTCGCTGTTTTGCGATGTGACACTTCGCTAACTAAATCTCGACACTTTCTTCACCGCCGTGACATCGCCAATTACATCATTCGGCTATATCATTTCGCAACCGTTTCGCGCGTATCGGAGGTCTTCCTTCCTCCTGCTATTTGTTTAAGATAGATACGCAACCGTTCTATCTCGAGTTGTTCTTACGACAATTTCAAATGCAAGTATGCACACTACTTAGCGAGGTAGCATCATGCATAGAAATTAGATTAGGAAATAATTAATTTTCTCAGAACAGCGAGAAGTGAGTAAAGTTTCCTCCTCGTTACAGCGTATTTGGAAAAACCGTTTCACTTTAATGGGATGTCCGAGCGACATTTCGTATCGCTTCTGCGAATGATGACGGCAAATATTGCCTTATTACGTAAACATACATTTCAAGAGACAATAATAACAGGGAAATTGACGTAAGAACAAACACAGACT
Source organism: Wasmannia auropunctata (assembly GCF_000956235.1). NCBI lineage: Eukaryota > Metazoa > Arthropoda > Insecta > Hymenoptera > Formicidae > Wasmannia > Wasmannia auropunctata. The sequence continues at coordinate 1,340,444 of NW_012026890.1, forward strand.
ATATACAAACATCAATCGACGCGAAAGAAACTAAATAATCCAATCATTGAAACTTCTTGGAAATTAACACTTGTTTGTAAAATATTTTCATATCACTGTCACGTCGGACGTAATTACGCGCGAGCGTCAAAGTTAACTAGAATTTTATAGAATTATTCGGTCAAGGAGATCATCGTAAGAGGAAATCTCTCGACATTCGTAGAAAGGCATTTGAAACGCGATCATTGTCATGATCGCACCAGACATAATTAACGTTCCAAATAATGAAAAATTTCTCGCGTGCAAAGAGAAAGAGGCTTTGGAATGCCGAATGGGGCGAAGTCGCGCCGATTACGAGTCTGGGAATTGGCTTTTATGCACACAAGTCTCGACGCACAAGCACGACACTGTACACCCGCAGCTCAACTTTTATGCACACGCGAAGTCGCGTGCACGGTCGCGTGCTGGCATCACCATTTCGTGCGGCGCTGTTAAAATATTCGTCCACCTATCAGCGTCCGTCATCTAGGATAGCGGACTCCACATCCGCCCATGCAAAACGTTCATTTTGCCACCTGAAGCGGGTTTCGACCCCGCTGAGAGAGAGCGCTTATCTCAACCGGCAATCAGCGCGGAATTAACGTTACAATGTTATCGTATGACGCAACAAACTAGGCTTGTGATGTACATGCGCGAGATCAGAGGTTACGGTTAAACTTGCATACGAATGCTGGAAATATTTTTGAATTGTTACATTTGAGTGTATGTGTGTGTGTGGGGGGGGGGAGGGAAGGGGGTCGAATGTCTTAATATTCTTTATTTCTTTAAATCCCTTTTAGTGAAACGCAACCGACACATATATTTGCGATCTAAGTTTGAAATATGATACATACTTGCCATCTGTGTTGTTAGAGTTTTAAACTCCGAAACCACAAAGAATAAAAGTTAAAATAAAATACTATAGTATAATTGTCTTCCAGGATTTTCCTTATTTTACGTTTCGTATTATTTCGTGATCAACCCGCATCTCCTTCATTCGTTCCATGTATTCCATGTGGGCCAAGGATGAGTCGGAATGAGATACCCGTTATATTTATTTTGAAGAAAGAAAGTTTATAGGTTCAATTGGCGGTAAACGTCATCTCTTTTGTTATGATAATGTAATCGGAGCAAAGCTCAAAGGCACATTCGACGACGGAAGAACTGCGAAGTATGCATTGTCGCAATTGAGCGGTCTTATTACGACAATTACATCAAGACGATATGCACTGTGAAGACCTTGAAATTAAAATAACCAATATTATTTTTTTTTATTCGCGAAAGGATCAATCTTCAATCAATAGAAGAATAAGATGTGTCTATATATACATATACGTACATTGCATGTTAAAATATAGGACCGCCTCACAAATTTCACGATTTACTTAATTGAAAAATGTATCCTAATTAAACGGCTTACGCTCCAACTCGCGTACTATATTCAAAGCATAAGTGTAAATCCGCGTGTTTACTAGTGGAATAAATATATAAAATAATTTTAACGTGAGAATGTTTCTTTCTTTCAAAAATTTGTTTACACTTTTTTTACGCATTTACATGAAAACAACATGATTAACAACGCTAAAATTCCAGCAATGACGGTATAAAAAAAAATGTACTTATACGATCTTTATTCCTCGTCGGATTTTTTGCGTCTCATTCATAACCAGAATCAACATTACGTAAAGATTTTTTTACGTAAAGATTCTGAATGACAGTGACGAAAGTCGCGGCATATAACGTTCATGCAAAGTTCAGCCGATCTACGCCTGATAATGTCTTATTCATGCGTGATAACGGGGGGCGTAGGTCGGATTGCAACTTCGACGCCTCTGTAGCGTATCTAAATTGCGAGCGTTTCGTCATTCTCTCTCTCGGTCGTCTTGTCTTCTTTACGTCACTTCGTCGCTCGCCTCGAGATGCTGGTGCGATATTTTGCGCCGCTTTCTGCATAATTCAGTCGGAGCAACGTATAAACGGGGTTAAAATATCGTCAGCATCCGTTCGGGAGGACCGAATCGCCGTCGCCGTGAAATTTATGAACAACAGTATAGGGTGACAAAAATATTCTACTTAATTGTACGCGCAGATATTGCGTATTTTCGTAATTTTACGATTTATAAATACGTTCTACAACGACGAGAAAGAGAGAGAGGAAACTCGTGCAGTGATACGCCGTGCTAAGACGAGAGAAATTATTTTCGCCCTACGCGCGGCATAAACGACTGTGTAGATTTATCGGTGGAACTGACGAACGCGTCTCTCTGGAGCCGCTTTGGACAGATGATGCGTCGGGTCGCGTCGCGACGACATTTGTACATTTTACTCGTCGGCGAGTTGACGGACGAGAGGCGACGACCGCGGCGTCACGGATTCCGCGCGTGGTCTTTTTTAAGCGAAGCTTGCACCGCTGCACATGTTTGGCAATTCATAAATTGGTCTTTATTGCATGGAATTACGGGGCTTTACAGCTGCTTCTTTAAAAACTGGTTTTGCATTTTGTAGAAAAAAATAAGTATATTATATTGAAAAATAAGACTATAAATTTTATTTTAAATATCAGAGAGATATAGTAGAATTACATGTTACATGTTAAATGTTACAGGCTATTAATAAAAAACAAAATTAAAATTTGTATTTGAACATTTCTTCGCATTTTGGAATGTTTATTCACATCGGATTATTAGAAATTGAAGAGCAACTGTGATCTCTATTTCATCTTCAGCTAATGATTGCATTGCAAATCTGACATTGATTCGACGCGCGTTTAAGTGGATGAATAATGGATTTAAAAATTCATATAGAAATATTAATAGGCACTAAGATCCAGCCGTGATCGTATAGAAGACGTTCTCAAATTTATTTGTGATATTCACTTACACGGTCTAGTTCAAATTACTATTGTTTATATGTTAAAATTGGACATTTATATATTGTATGATAGTGATATATTTATTAATGTGATTGACATTATTTTTAATTTATATTTTTTTTATACAAAAAAAACAGTATGTTATTTTTACACTTTAAATAAATCACAATAATTAAGAATCAATCGCTGGTGCTTCTTATTTGCAAGTTTTGGTCCACGCCTCGCATCGTCTATCGGCAGTAAAGAAGCACGTCAGCGCGCTCAAATGGCGTGACGAAATTCGCCGTGCCCAATTCCGCCCCGACGAGACGCGATGGTTGTTTTATACCCTCCGAAGATACGACCAGAGTTCAGACGTCGCGGCGGCATCCGGGCGCCGACGAGTCTGGACTTTTCAAGCGTATAACGGCCCCTGCCCTCTCTCGTCCTCTGCCCGTCGCCCATTCCGCTTTTCAGACGTAATCCCCAAGTTGATATAGACTGCACGCAAGGATCCGTAACTTTGGCACATTCGTCGATGTTGCACCAGCGTCGGAGCGAGGCGCGAAATTTTACTCAATAATTACTTACGTTACATGTAAGGCCGTAAACCTTCCATCTATCCGAATATAGCTCGCAAAGAATGTTTTGAGTAAATAAATTTGTAAATGTTTGTTACGCGTTAATAAAACTTTGTTAAAGTAAAATTGATTGTCTGTTACAATTTTAATATTCAAATCAAAAGTCACGTAAATTTATTAATGTATAATTTAGTATCTATATGATGCACAATAAAATATGTGATTTCTATCGTTATTCAAATCAAAAGTCACATAAATTTATTAATGTATAATTTTTGTATCTATATGATGCAATAAAATATGTGATTTCTATCGTTACATGTTTTCAAATTAAAATACAGAATGCTGTCAAAATAACATAATAAAAATAAGAAAAGCTCGACATTCGATTCTGAGATCGAATAACATGGCCGTCCTCTAGATGATCTCATTCATATCCAGTTAATCGCTTTTCTATAGACAATCTTATACAAAATGAGTCACGCTTCGCTTAGCAAACTCTAATCTTTTCAGGTCGAATGCGCTTAAATCGCGAGTCATTGTGCACATCGGCGTCGTAGACATTCTGCCAAAGAGACCCCGATGGCGTTTCTTCCCATCGCTTAGCTAATGTTCGTAGAAACCGGAAGTACCTCCGACCCGCCTCTCTCGCACCGTGCCGCGCGCTATCGCGCGCGGCCGTAAAAAGGCGCCTTCTCGATCGCCGCGCGAGAGCCCAGCCGCGCGCGGGGAGATAAGATCGGCCGGTGCTCCGCTGCCTGAACACGTCCGTTACCTCCGTAACCCCTTGGGACCCTCTATCGCCCTACGCCACCTCACCTTGATAACGACACGATATCGCTCATGGTACTTAACAGTGCGTGATAAATATGAATGCGTTGTTGCGCGCAATTTCTTGTCGCGTGAGACGGACTAGAGTGACGAAAAATGATCTAGATCAAAGGTATCTAAAGAGGGTCAGAAAAGTATGTAGGAAAAATTATGATGAACAAAATATTTAATTAAAATAGGCCTTATTTACCGCGCCGAAAACTCTCATTATCCTTTTGTTCCTATTTTAATTGACAATTTCGAGAGTTTATTAATATTGACAGATATTTAAAATTTTTATATTTTTAACTCAGGCCTTAATCCCTCAGATCAAACTGCAGAAGTGACCCACGAGTTCGCGCCGGATGCGCTGAGGGGTCATACGTGTGTATGTACAAGAGGAAACCCCTCCCCTCCTTTCTTTTTCTTTTCATCTAACACTTTGTGAAATACAATGCATTCACGGTTGCGTATCGTCATGATTATTTTCTAAACGGAATGCCATTGTGTGGCATCGGCACTTTCTAGATGTAATGTCGAGCGCGAATGTTATTTATATGCCGGCTGATTCAGGAAAATACGGCGCCGCTTGACGATCAGATACTTGAGACAATCTGAGAAGTTTTATTTATTCGCTTACGCGTATTTTTATTAGCCTTTCACAACAATGTTTGTCATGAATTCTTAATGTAGACAAGGAACAAACACGTTTCAAATGGCAACAAATTGTTGATGGTGAAGGAATACATAATCAATTGGAAAGGTCTTGCGAAGTTATGTATAATACACCTGACGCAAGATACTACTTTGTCTCTCGTTTAGCTATTTTTAGCTATTCTAATTGGTTCGGCTTATTTTCCATTGGAAAATTTATCAAAGACACGAGATTTATAAACGATAAAAATAGATCTGTTTTCGAATAACATCATGATTACAGCTGCATAAATAAAAAAAAATGTTTTGAAGGAAGCGAAACAAAAAAGATTGAGTAAGTGACTGAATGAATGAATGAATGAATGAGAGAGAGGGAGAGAGAGATATGAGTTCAAGTTTTAATTGCTACATCATTGTTTTTTATTAGTTTTTTTTCAATCTGTCTAGCGTTTCCAACTTATTGTTAGCATAATGCGATTATTTCTAAGCAAATTATTATTTTATTACTTCACGGACCGATCGGCCGTGACTAAATTAATTCATTTTTAACGAGCAATCTCAATAGAGCACACCGATGTCTGTTGCAGGATGCGAAGGTCACGATGCTGAGACCCGGATCCGTAGTGGGTCTGCTGGCCCTCGTGGCCATGCTGAAGATCGCGGACTCGAATCGCTGTCTGACAATGCTGGAAGGTAAATCGCCGGTCATTATCGCCTGGCCCGATCGTAGCGGCTCAATTACGGCGCATTTGTCAGTCCCGAAGACGCGGTATCATTGCCACGCAATCGGTGAAACGGCGCCATGTGGAATAACCCGCTAATTGACGCCGATGGTTAGGCGCGGCTTGAACATTAATTGAATCGCTCTCTCACGATTCATCCGCGCACGATCACTCCGTCGATGAGTAATTAGTTATATCTTGCGGCGTATAATTAGGAGCTGAATGCATTCCGTATGCGTTAATGCCGCGTAGTTTACTCGCTTATTATCGAGCGCTTAAACATAGTCATCTCGCGGATTGGCAACGGCCGGAAACGTTCTTGCCCCGGCTACGTGTTTTTCTCAGATGTTTACATTGTACGGTATGGACGGTAGAGCGACCTTGTGTTTCTGCACATGCATTTCTACATACGCACTTCTACATCTCGTGTATAAGATGTAAATGCGGTTCTACACGATGATTTTCATTTCACTAATCATACAGCTAATCTTGTAATTTTTATTATACCCAATCAGATCGTGTTTTTTCCTCTCGGTCGATTCCTCTCGATTATTCAAAAGATTTTAATTTGAAATTTTTTCACAGAGGTCAATCCAAAGAGAGAGATCCATCACGAGGGTTATTTCATGAACATTCAGTTCGAAGTGTCGAGAAGAGTGACACAGAGATTGGCGTCGGAGATTATGAAGATCTTTTTGACCGAAGTATTGGGCTACAATGGAGTCGTCATTGTCGAGAAGGATGACAATTTCAACGCGTCCGAAGTCTTCGGGAGACTGTCCGAAAAGCCAACGTACAACTACAAAATGTAAGACAAATTGACAATTGTAGACATTGGGTAACAGTAAACTTGAATTTGCATAGCACTCCTTGAATATCTTACGATCTTTCTTTTTCGATTCTTGAATTGTAACGAAGATTGCAGTTTTTCGAACATTTGTTTTTCAATGAATTCGTAAATAGATATTATCACTCTTTTATGATAGTTGCACAAGTTAAATGGAATACAAAACTTCGATATACTCGATGTATACTTAATATAAGAATATGCCATTATATTATTATTGTCAATGGCCAAAATAATATCTGACTAAATTAATGATCGAGAACACGTACAATCTCAAACATGCTCTTCTTCGTTGACCGATTACATTCTATCTCTACATGCAGCAATGCTTTCTTCGCCAAATATTCAAAATGTATTTATCGACAGCAACTTGTGCATCGAATATTTCAAAACATTTAATAATGTTTAGTTCCATGCAAGCTTCAAGCAAACTGTATGTTCTTCTCGGAACACAAGGTATATTCGTATTGCGAACGTTGCAAATAAATTTATTAAATTCTTTTCGAGTTGTCCGCTTATACTTCGATGTCATTTTGAGATGTACCAATTAACAACATTTTTCTGACGGTATGTCAGTGTAAATATAGTTATAAAATAAAGTATATAGTCAATTAAAACATTTGGCAATCACAAGAAGATGAGAAAGTAGAAGATGAGATATATAAAGCTTTTAAATTCAATCTTTTCTCGTTTTCTTTTTGATGTAATAAACGATTATAATTATAGGTGTTGTAAATTATTGACGATTCTGTGATATGTATATTTAATATCTCTTCTTTGACAATATGGGCGAAAGATTGAACCACTGTAACCTGTAACTAACAAACTCACGTCATTTTCAAACTCCGCCGAAGAAATGTACGCGCGTTTAAACCAAGCGATTAATATTCCTGTCTCAATCACAGATTTCCAGAAACGATGGTGAACATGGAGGTGTGGATTCCGCCGCAGCAGGACACGTCGCCGCTGCTGAGCAAATACGACGTGAGGGAATGTGGCTCGGTAGCGCCACCGGGTCACTTCGGCTGGTTCGTTCCGGAAACGTTAGCCAGGCTCGATGATAGTTGGCGGGTCTTTACCAAGCTGGAAACTGCCAGCAGATTCGCCGTCAACGAGGAATACCTGCCGATCGTCAAGAAGTTTATGATAAACGCGGACACGGGGGATTATTATTGCCATGAGGCCTTCTGCCAGCACGGAATGTACATCCCGGAACAATGTCACGGCCAAGGCCAGCAGAGGCCGCCGAACTGCGCGCTACTGCTAGCCGAATACTCTGATGTAACGCGTTTCATAAAGGAACACATTGATCAGCTGAAGCTCTACGTTAAGGTTGTGTGGGTGGGTCCGAATCTCAGGCATCTGACCAAATATTTGATCAGGGAATACATGCAATTCGCGCAGAACTCGTCGGCTTCCATCGACAACAGGTACCGATCTGTAGAATACGTAATTTTTTCTTCGGAACGTCGACCGATAATCATGAGTACTGTAAGAAACGAGATTGTAAAGTTTTATAACCAAGTTTCTTCCAGATCGCTGGTGATCCTGCACTACACGCCCAGCAGCGTGATTCCGAACGAAAAGGAATTCACGACGATCGACTTTCCACGTTGCGAAACGAAGAATTCGATCGGCTGTGCGTACGAGTCGAACAGGCTGACAAAGCTGGTGTGGAGTAAGTTGCAAACGATCGCGAAGATCGCCTTTCAGGCGATATATCGCGCCAAGTTCAGCCGAGAGATGTACGAGGATTTGATCACGCGTCGTACACGAGCGTCTGTCAACGTCTCGGACGAGCAAATCGCCTGCGATTGGTTGAAGGATAATCTGAACTATACCCTAACGCAATGGAAGCCCAACAACGACGACAAGAACACCCTGTTCGTGGGTGGTATATTTCCCATGAGCGGCAACTCCTACATGGCCAAGTCGATCGTGATCGCCGCTAAGATGGCGAAAGAAGTCATCAACATTAACAACACCCTGCTGAGAGATTACAACTTGACGCTGTTAGCCAGCGACGGCCAGTGCAAGTCGGATATGGTGATGAAATCCTTCATCGACTACATCATACATAATTATTATCAGAAGTTGGTCGGCGTGCTGGGACCAGCTTGCTCGGAAACCGTCGAGCCGTTGGTCGGTGTGTCGAAACACTATCGAACGGTGATAATCAGCTACAGCGCCGAGGGATCCAGCTTCGACGATCGCACGAAATACCCATATTTCTTTAGGACCATCGGCGAGAACAAGCAGTACAAACATGTCTACGTGCAGCTTTTGCAGAGGCTAGGTTGGCATCGAGTGGCTTCACTGACGGAGGATGGACAGAAATACACCGAGTATATATCGTACATGCAGGACATGCTCAGGGACAACAGCATTGATTTTGTGGCGAACGTCAAGTTCCCGAGGGAGCGAGAAGTTGACATGATGACGAAAGTAGGTTAAATTTCAATTCGTGATAATTAATTATTTGTTTTGCATAGAAGGTAATAAAAGCAATAAAATACTATTAAAAATTGCTAATTGAAATGTTTATGAATTATATAATATTTAAATAAAGCAGAAATTGGAATTTTAATATTTCATACAACATTTACACAAAGAAGATAAATATCTGAACTATAAAAAATAATTCTACGATATTAATTTTCAGTATTTGCAAGGTTTGAAAGAAAAACGGGCAAGAATTATTATCGCAGACGTGTATGGTGAAGTAGCTCGTCAAGTTATGTGCGAAGCATATAAACTAGACATGACGGCAGTTCAGGTAATAATTATAAATTATATCATTTCGTCTGTTTTTTAAATAAATAGTATAAAAGTGTAAAATTAAAGATATAAATTCGGTAATTTGTATGTTCTAAGTGATTCTTGTTTTAAAGGGCTACGTTTGGTTTCTTCCACTTTGGCTCCGACCGCAATGGTACGATACCGATTATTACAATCAAAAGGGCGAGCAGGTACCCTGCACCACGAGCGAGATGATGAAGGCCATAAACGGACATCTCGGCCTGTCGCACGCGTACTTCGCCCGGGACGACGATATAATGCAGGAGGGAATCACGGTGCGCGAGTGGCGCGATCGTTACGAGAACATCTGCCGAGCGCAGAAAATGCAACCCTCTAACTACGCCGGTTACGCCTACGACGCCATGTGGACTTACGCTTATGCTATAGATCGACTTATCCATGAGAACCAGAGCTATGTCTTCGATCTTCACAGCGACCATACGGTCAATCGTCTCACGCATATTATCAGCGAGACCGATTTTTATGGGGTTAGTGGAGCTATCGATTAGTTTATTATATAGCGACGTAAAAAAAAAAAAATATATAGATATATATAGGATAGCTGTCATAATCGCTTCCTGCAAATTTTCATTAAAAGATAACTCGATATATCGAAGAATTCTTTTGCAATATCTTTCGATCACCGGTACATATAAACAATCGTGATAATCACGTATTTTTATTCTTCAGGTATCTGGAAGAATAAAATTTCTAGGTGGGCCATCGAGATACTCTGTTATCAATATTGTTCAATTTATCGATAACGAGACGAATATTGTTGGTAACTATTATCCGAATATCTCGGAAGCCAAGCACGAAGTAACAGGCGGTACTTTGGACTTGAATATTTCGGCTTTCGTATGGTTATCGGAGACGATGCCTGATGACGGTTCCGAGCCTCCATCAAGATGCGTCTTAGGAGGATTGGCGGAACTGTTAGATGTTTCTTGCGAAGTAGCGATTGTGGTCGCTAATATTATCGGCTTCGGTCTTCTCGGAGCAATTTTGATCGTTAGCTTCATTATCATTAAACGAAAGTACGTCTATTACAATCTCACTATTTTGTATTTATTTACATAGATAAAGATAGAAAGCAAATTTTTTTCAAGGTATTGCTTCCAAAAATTTTGTTTAATTGTATATTTCTTTTTTGTCATTCGTTTAGCTACGATAAAAAAATGCAGATCCACGAAAAATACATGAAGTCCCTGGGTATCCTGTCACAGATGGATACTTCCAGTTTGGACGTGTGGGAAATTCCTCGAGACAGAGTAGTGATCAATCGAAAAATCGGAGAAGGAGCCTTCGGTACCGTTTACGGCGGTGAAGCTTTCTTCCCTGAGAAGGGCTGGTTAGCTGTCGCCGTGAAGACCCTGAAAGTCGGTAGCTCGACCGATGAGAAACTCGATTTTCTCAGCGAGGTCGAGGTCATGAAGAAATTCGAGCATTCGAATATCATCAAGCTGTTGGGTGTGTGCATAAAGTGCGAACCCGTGTTGACCGTGATGGAGTTCATGCTTTACGGCGACTTAAAAACCTATCTGTTGGCCAGAAGACATCTGGTCAACGATCGAAGCTACGAGGATTCCGACGAAATCTCGAATAAAAAATTGACCGCCATGGCGTTAGACGTCGCCCGAGCGCTCAGTTATTTAGCTCAATTAAAATACGTTCACAGGTGAGTCAAAATAAATTCAATAGTCTATGATTATATTATATTAGGTGTCACAATTTTATCATTTTCTTATATATTCTTTTTTTCAGAGATGTCGCCTCGCGCAATTGTCTAGTGAACGCCCAACGGGTGGTGAAACTCGGTGACTTCGGTATGACGAGGCCAATGTACGAAAACGATTACTACAAATTCAATCGGAAAGGTGAGAGGGAGACAAATGTAGTTTTTGGCTTTACATCATTATGATTTTATACGAATGTATCGTGAAATTTGTTTCGCTCAGGTATGTTACCGGTGAGATGGATGTCGCCGGAATCGCTGGCACTGGGTATTTTCACGCCAGCGTCCGACGTCTGGTCTTACGGCGTGCTACTCTACGAGATCGTTACATTCGGTAGCTTCCCTTTCCAAGGGATGAGCAATAATGAGGTACTCACGCACGTGAAGGCTGGCAATTGCCTGACTGCGCCGAAGAAAATAAAACTGCAGCTGTATGTAATCGCCTCGATGAGATTAGTTATATCGTCTCGTATATCATCCGGCTTATATCTCATCGTTTTATTTACAGCGAAAGTTTAATGTATTCTTGTTGGACCGTGGACCACACGAAAAGGCCATCGGCACCGGAGATCGTCGATTTCCTGGCGTTGAATCCTCGCATCATCGCGCCTTGCCTGGACGTGCCTCTGTCGAGCGTGCAATTAGAGCACACTGCGCAACTCGACATACAGCTGTCGGAGAATTCCAATCGGAAGTTTTCCATTTTGTGGCCGCAACGCTCATCTTCGCAAACACAGGAATTGAAGTTCCCGAACTCGCCGACCCCGCTTCTGCTGGACTTGAATGGGCAAGACGACGATCAGACTTTAGAGTCCCTGATCAGTCAATCTTGCGAGCAGGACAGTTCCAGTCCTCTGCTGGATTCCGCAAGAGCCTCGGTCTTGAAGCAAACGTGGCTTCACGGAAATTCCAGTGGTCAGGACAACGAGCCTCACAAGTACGTCAACCTTCAACCGGGTATGCTGAAGTTGTCCTGTGAGCCCGGCAGAAATGGTAGTGCCGGGAACATTCAAATGGAAGAGAGAACGTCCATGCTGCCAGAAAAGAAAAGCACCGACGACGTGTCAGTGCTCTGACGCAAGTAGACGATTTCATGAAGAAATTGGAAACTAGTCAGGTGCCTCGAGATACGTTCGATTAAAGAGAAACAACTGTACACGATCAAGGTGGGAATCCATAAAGATGGTGGCCATTCCAGAATGAAGCAAGAAAGTTAATACATACGAACGAATTTCAAGGTATTCGCCTTCATCAAATGTAATCACCGAGGTCATACGAAAGAATTTTTTAATGAGTCGACAGAGAATCGGCTCTCGTTGATGTGGCATTTTAATTAACCAGATATTCCCTTGAATTATTTGAATAGTGAAGAAACTAAGTTTAATCTAATTGATTGCGCGATAACTCCGCAATGAAAATTTTCTCTCTTCTTAGAGAATTCTTATTGCGTTATGGGTAGAACGTCTTGAAATATACTGGTAGCAAAATTCGGTCTCGAATAAATAAAAAAAATTCGACGATGAGGCCTACATAAGTACTCGTCAAAAGAATGGTCGAATGTAAATTATTTGAACGGTAAAATCTTGCTGTTAAAATGAGTCTTTGTACGTCATATGTGCAATTTGCGCGCCTAAATTATGACGTAACATAAGTATCTTCAGCTCAAAAAAGAAATATTTAAACAGAAACAAAATTTAAAAAAATGGCACATAATATCAACAAAGAAAAAGGAAAGTGTCGATCCAAATAATGTAGGATTAATACAGAGAGCATGTATATTTCTCGAGAAAACTAGCTATCGATGGCGAAATTAATCTACTGGATTCACTTTTGAGACTGACTTCCATTGCGAAATTAAGTCGCATCATCTGACCGTCGCAGACACGGATGACCGACATTATTCGTCATCGCAGGCAAGTAACCAAACAAAAGAGGAGAGCTTACTTCTCGTAAATGCGGATTTCGCGACGAAAGCAAAAGAGACGATCGACGTCGGTGCATCCTTCATCCAGCAGTTCGTCTTCTGCTCAATGCATCTTTAAGACTGACTCTCGAGATGGAAGGGACGCATCGTATATATTGTTCTTTATCCTTTTTCCTTTATTTCTTTTTATTCGAGTCACATTTCGAGGGAAAACTAGCGCATTTGAATAGATCCGGTGTTTTGCGAGTGGCGACGTGTTCGCGTTACCATGACATTTTTTTTAATCGCATAAAAAGTTCGGTAATTTTTTTATCCTTTTTTAACCCTTTCACTACCCAGTCCACTTTTTTTATTATTTCGTTAAAGTTAGACGTCTTCAAACAAAATTAAAAAATTCTTAATGAAGTTTTTTCATACAAAAATCGATATGCTTAAATTCTGTAGTTATTGTTTTACTTCCAAGATTTAAATCTTACTTCCAGATTTTAATCTTAAAATTGCGAATTACTGTTTAATGTTATTGCAATGGCTAGAAGAAAACAGGACAACGAAAGGGTTAATATAGCCTCGCGAATGCGACTACGCGTTTGTCGATCACGCGTCGCCATCGTACATTCACACTCACATCACAATTTAATTAATATCGTAAGACTAATCACGGACTGGCTGCATACTCGATCACAGATGCGATTATTTATTCATACACGAGTGGATTTCTTGCGAAAGATTTTTATACGGAATATATGTTTCTTGTTAAGGGTCCACTTAATAGCATTCTTGTATAAAGTTATGTTGCCAGATGACAGATAAAGCCCATCCTATTTTGTGTAAATAAACTCGCGTAAATATATTTGGCCCTTTCCGGTATCAATTGACAGTTCCTTCAAAACCGTTTTTTTTTCATGTTCCTGCATTCTTGATGTACATAAACACCGAAAGATGTTTGCAAAAAAAATATATATATATCTCTTATTTTCAAAGTGATAATTATAAAAAAATTTGATAAAACTCTACTCACATATCACTTTTTAAATAAGTGATTTATATGTAAAGCAAAGCGTGCCATTCGTTAGGTGACAAGGTAGCAAAAAAAGTGCAAATAATTATTATACTTGAGTAGAATTATAAAGAGCTGGAAAGGGTTAAAATTTTCAGCATCCGCTGTTCAATTTAATGACTGATAGCTGTACAACTTGTAAGAGCGATTCACCGGAAACGCATAAAGCATCAAAGACTCCAACAGAAAAGTATTTTTAATTCTCGATTCCAGTTCGTAATTTTTCGAGCATATTTTGGTCGCATTGTAAAACGTGTTTTCAATTATACGATTATATTGTACATAGTGCAATTACACGTTTTTCGCGCGCATTATAAAGCAGTATACATGATATTCATTTCAACATCACTATTCAACAATTTTACAAAGACTTATTTCATTACACAACTATAATTTTTTAATACATATGATTTGCAAAAGCTCAAATAAAAAGATAAACAAATATTATTCTACACAGATAAAATAAAAATATGTATATATACATATATACATATTTTAGTTTTATATTTACATTCGCAAGATGAGTTAAAAAGAACTATTTATTTTGAATTATTTTGTTATTTTAATTTTTTTATACTATACGGATAGCGGCTTTTTCTAAATGTATAAAAAATCGAATTTATAGCAACATTTATATGTACAATTACACACATATATATATATATATTATTTTTAAAAATATAGATATTACGCCGAACGCCACACATCGTGCGCATGTGCATCACAATGATTAGAAAATTAGTTCTCGTCATTGCGTAGATACATTTCTTTTTTACTATTCGATTGATCGAGGAACAATATTCGCGAATGCGTCGGCGTACCTCTTCGGCAGATGTAGACTACATAAGGCTCATAAAAAGGGCTTTTTACATACGTTTGTACATACCGCGACACGTTGCTATCTCCTTCCTCTAGTAGTAATTAACTTTATAAAAATAATCTTGGTGATTTTGCCAAGTATATGCGATTACTCTTAGAGCACGTATAAGATCCTTGAATTTACTCGCTATGGATTATGCCAATGTTATTTATTGTCGAATTATATTATAATTTAGTCCGCGACGAATGATATGTTCGCAGCGTACGTTCCTTGAGCGCATATTTATTGAGCTTTCTGGAATTAAATAATAATAAACATCTTTGAATTTTTTTATTGCTCACTTATGACCACTCTCTTTTATATACATATTTAATTTAAAGTGATTTCAATTTATTTCGAATATTTATATGGATAATATTATGTAATAATCATATATTTTCAACATTATTTCACGAATGTAAAATTATAATACACATGTATCATAGATCTGATTTTCATGCATTGTATATACTTCAAATTCTCTATGTAATAATTGTATATACTTCAAATTCTTTATGTAATAATTGTTGTATTGCAATTATTTATTATTAGTTATTGGAATCTTTTATAATTTTAATTACGGTTTTACAGAGAAAAATATGAAAATTAAAATAACACGTTCTAAATAAACTTACTCTACAAGCAAGTCTATAGCAGTTGTTTGCTCCTTTTATATAGCAACACGTTCATCTTCTGTAATATGTGGGATAGTATCATTCAGGCTAAAAGCTTCATTCAGATTTAAAGTATAGCATATCAGTAGCAAGAGATTCAGCTATAATAAAGCGTAAAAGTAAAACTATTTTTTTTATAAATTACGCAATCAATAAAACTATATACAAAAAAATTTAAATCACTAATTTATTAATTTTGCTGAAATAATGTAATTTAAAGCATCATCAGTAGTTACGATGATTTCAGCAGTCAATTTAAAACCAGTTTCGGTTTCTTCCGGTAGCTTGCGCCACCATGAACTATTCTTGCATTGAATCCATAATAATGCACACTATCTGTTTTGAATAAAATAAAGCAATATTAAAAGAGTTACAAAATATAAAATTAGTTCTTAATAGTAAGTACTGCAATTTTAATTTCAAAGTAATTTAAATATTTGAAATAAATTTACAGCGCGGTTTTCAGTTCATAGTAATTAAATATTAATGTTCATACGATAGTATTTTAATAATTATGCAATAATTAACGATGTACTATATTGCCGCGAATATGTTTGCGTATCAGGAACTCTGTGATTCGTAATTCGCGAGATATATACACGTGCCGGGCATTTCAGCCTCGAGCGCCATAATGTCTCCATTGTCGGCTGTTTATTTAGCGGCAGCCTAAAAAGAAAAGAAGACTGATACTCGAGAAAGCGCTCTCCCCGTACGGTGTAGGTACGCTGTAAGTCTTCCGACGGGCGACGTTTCCGACGCGTATATGCGGGTATACACCCCGCGACCGAATACCGCAGATATTCGCGATAATAACGGCAACTCGGTGTCTTCGTCGCGCAGCTACTCGCACGTACTTTTCACACGGACAATACGCGTACCTGTGTTCCGTCTGAATGATCAAAAATCGCTCGGCCTATTGTTTACGCGGGCGTACATCGCGAGCCTAGCTTCTCTCTAGCTTCTCTAGAGATGAAGATAACATCGTATATATTCTCCGGCGAACGGTGGCCACGGGGGGTCCGCGCTCGCTCTCTCGCAACAGGTCGCGTGTTCCTACCTGTTACGACTGTTCTCAGGAGCCCGGTCATTATAATGTTAAACGATTCGGCAGAGGCCCGTGTTAACGCGCCGACGCTTGCATCAACGGGCTCCTGCTCTCTCGATATGGAGCGCGGTTATTATCACATGATTCTGAAACAGTGAGTTGCTACAACGCGCTACGATATTACTATGGTAATCATATCTCCCAGGTATAAATTCGAGGGACAACACGCATACGCACATACACACTGATGCTCGCATTAGGTCATGGAAAATTTTTAAGAGACATCACGTATTTCAGCGAGCTTTTTACATCATTCTCTGATAGTTTAGACCTTTCAAAATTGTTGTATTGCAAACACGTAGATCAGATTGCATTGAGCTATCGCATCTTTAATCGAGAATGATATATGTATATACGTAGAAATACACATGATCTTTTTTCCATCGTAAGGATATTTTCGATGTCCTTGGCGATCGCGAAACGATAATCTGTCCCACAAACAGGTTTCTACAGAGACACGCAACGCGCGCTGCTTGTAAAATTATATTTGGTAGCAGATATCCGATAAGAATTAAATAATGGTCAGCAGAGCGCCAGAGCGAAAGCTCGTAACGAAGCGAGAAATTCCAGAGCATTCCCATATGTTTGTCCTCATTTAGCATCTGCATATGCGTAAGTCCTATCAGCAAGAGCATGATCTAATTAAATAAGTAATTTTATATATTGCTTGGTTTAATTTAATTAGATATAATTAATTTTATTTTAATTTCAAATATCCACGCAATGATAACATTTCATGTCTAAGACTTTTTTTTATTTATCATGATCAGATAGAACATGATTAATTATAATGTTTATCAGCCAAAATAGAAAAATTCTTTCGACCTGTATACGTTATAATGTAAGAGTTAAGCATTAAGTCGAGTACCTGCAATCAGAAAGTAAGATGTGCAAGATTGCTTTGCCGCGTTCGTTGTTACAAGCAACAAAGGTTATTAATGCTTCGCGACGTGTGTGTGACGTAATTCGATCGCAACGCATGTTGTCGTCTAGTATCTAATAGGTATTAACACGATATTACAGCGCGTGATCGTTGTGCCACGATCAAACGTCAATCGTTCCTGACTGCGGACTAGCGATAATCTCTTCATTCGATGACATTTCCTTGTCAGTAAATCCTTCGGATTAGCTTTCTGGTTTGAAACTAATTAATCTTGAATTTATTGTTCTAATCTGCCTAATCTAATCCAATCTGGATCGAAGCTATTTTCTGGTACATTATGTGCGCAATATGTTTAATAAAATATGACATTAAAACAAAATATAACTTATAAAAAATATTTTGTGTAACAAATAAAAGTTTCTTAATAAAAGTCTAAAAATTTTCTATCTTGATTTTCATGCAAAAGTTTCCCTTGTTTTTCTCAAGAGAAATAAATTTTCTACAATAAATATATACATTTATTTTTCTTTATAGCTAAATATATAAATATCTCTTTATGTACAATTATTATACATTTAGCATATAAGTATATGTATACGCGAAACCGGTTGAGATATATCAACGCATGTGCTTATAGTTCAACGTGTACCAATGATCGAGCATTGATCTCCCGCTTCTCTTCTTCCTGCCGAAAGAGAAAATCAACGCACCGACGTGTACGTTACGTTAACGCGGTTCGTACTTACGTAAGAACGTGCGGGCGTTCGTGGTTATCTGATTGTTCTCTCTGCAGAGCTGACCAGAAGTCGTTTCTCTCTCGAGAGTTATGCGACTGTCATTACGATTAAATTTTACCGCGGGGGAGGGGGGGGAGAAGAAGATATAACAAAAGAAGTAGAGATTGCGTAGGAGACATCCGCTACTAGTCTTCACACTTTACTTCCACCCCCACCTAGAACGAAGTAAATCTTTCTCTCGCTATGCCTCATTCTACTCCTTGTGTTAAATAAATTAGAAACGAATCGCCAATTAATCTAACACGGCGGCTGTACGACCACTCCCTGTATCGGAGCCGATTTTCACCGGTGTCGGAGCGCTCTTTAGCCGGCCGTAAATCAAACCGAAAGCCACCGAAGTCTGCTTTCTTCTTAGAGCGCTCGCTCGTTCGCTCGCTCGCTCGCGGGCAACGCGCTTGATCGGAGCCAACGAGGAGATCAGTAACATCATTATTATCGGCGCCAATATCGCGATCGAGCGCGATTTCCTAGCTTAATTGACACCGCGCGAACCCTAACGGGGCTACTCCGGAGAACCCGTGCGAAACCGCGCGAGAAACGAAAGTGCGCGCACACGTTACGCAAGATACGAAATTAATAATGAACACTTATTGCAGTGTGGATTTCCTGAAGGTGCCTGAATAACTGAAAGTAAGGAAAGCGAAGGGGGAAAAAAATCTCTTTCACAGCCACGTGATCGCTGGACCATAACGCGATGCAGTTATAGGATGCTCGATGCATTTACGATGTACCACGCGGTCCCGGTCGGTCCAGATTGGATTCAAATCGGTGCCAGTACCACTCGTGCAACGTCCCAAGCGCAAAATTCACGGGCGGAGAACCAGTTTGCCGATCGTCCCTCTCGCCGGTGCGCATTAACGTTATTATCGTGATCGTTGGGACACGAGCGATCGCGAACTTCACACCTTCCCCGATTTTTTTATGGGATTCTTATGGCGCTCCGCGGGTTTAGCGACGCGTAAAGTCGCGGAGAGATCGTTGGAATCGCGTACCCAAGTGGGAGTGTACGGTGTTTGCATAGCAGGTTGTTCCGCGTTGGAACGGCCGAAGGTGGGTTTTATGACATTTAAATGGGAGGGCGTTCTACCGATTCGCGAGATTTTACACAGGTGTAAATAATGATTGACGAGTGCAACGGAAACTATCTACGAAATCCCGAATTGGCAACGCGCGAAGTGCACGCAATAACAGTCGGGGATCGACGAAAGTAAATCAGATTATCAGAGAATTATTTGAGAAAAAAAATTTCCGGTAGGTTGAACGCGTCTTAAATTCTTTCCAGCAGACGAAAGAATCTGCCCCCTTTTCTCCCGTCCAGATCTTTTTCTTCCATAATATCCGTTACATTTTTATCGTTGGAATGCCGTGATCATTTACTTAACTAGAAGATAGCCACGCTCACACGTGGACACAATGCGTCGTTTCGCCACCGAGATACACCGTATCTAACGCGAGACGCCTAAAAGTCTTCGGCGTTTCCTCGAAGGAGCGCACCGCGCCGCGCGTTTCTTATATCATCTCGGACACTAACGAAGATATAGGGTGTCGCCTGGCAGACAGATAATCGCACCGCGCCGGGTCTAAGGTGTCGCTTGGTATCTGGAGGCTGGCCGGGATATTGCGTTACGTTAATTAGCGCGCGATATCGCGGCCGCTGTTAAACGGCACCTCGTCGCGACGAAATTCAATAACAATGAACAATAAAATTATATATTATTTCTTCATTACGCAGATTGTAAGTATCGCGTACTGGATATAAATTTGCGACTATTTTTACATTAAATTCAAATATTTGTAATTCTTTATTTCGACAGAAGAACATTTTTCTCGAGTGTTCAGCAGTAAGTATTCAGTGATATGATTTGCGTTCTTTTTTACTTGTCCTAATATTTTCTTCATTAATAATCCTCACCAACATATATATTTTTTATACATTTTTTTAAATAAATAAATAGCAATTTTTATAAAGAAATAAAGCATCATATTACACTGCATATTGTGCTGTTGTAATTCATAATAATAATAGCATGTACTGTGTACCTCAATACGACGATTATCACGTAGAAACTGAGAGACTAATAGAGAAATTCTAATTAAATCTTCGGATCTAGTGTAAAAAATACGCAGCAATTATTGCGAATGATACAATGTGGCAATGATCATGTTCACTGGTGTAATGAGAACAGCGGCTGGAAATCGGCGGGTTGAGGGATCGCCGGTAGAACCGGATAAATCTCAATACAAAGTCAATTACGGCTGGCAGCTACAATCGTGTCGGTGGGCGTGAATGGCTCGCGCGAGTCATTTGCATCGTGCGCGCCGATATCGAGTTGATTTACAAATTCCAGCCGGCTCGGTGTAGACCCGATGATTGACAGTTCGCGCCGTGTATTGTTTACCTACGCCGTGGATGCGGATAAGAGAGTTCGCCAGCACGATTGTTGCGATAGATTAAATAACCTCGAACAGGCAAAAGTGCAAGGAGAAGCGTGCAAGCTGTTGTACCGCATTAAAAACTTATAAAAATATCTTCTGCGAATTCAAATAAAATGCTGATTTAATAAAATGTCACAAACTCAGGAATCTTATAGTCATAATTAATTTCAATTATAACTCGTCTTCTCAATTTTTCAGAGTCATTACGATATATATTTATTTATGTTGAAACATTATTTGTGAATGAAAGGAAAGTTTACAGCTGACGCAACTCAATTTCAACATAATTCAACGTCTTTGAGGAAAATTCTGGCGGTGACAACACAAGTTAGGAAATATGTAATCTCTTTGTAGATTAATCTTATCTATAATCTAGATAGAAAAGAAAGATTGAATTAAATAGGCTTAATCGGCAATCGCCGCGACCCGAGTGCGGTGCACCTCGTATAACGATGCTGATCATTTCTCGGTGCGAGCATGTTAACGAACGATCGATCAGGAATTATTATGCGTCCGTACATTTTTCGCGCGCGCGCATGATTTATCCCGCGGACGAGAGTCGGTCGGTGCTTTGTTACGAGTAACGTTTAACGCGCTTGATAGCGTCATTAATCCTTTCGGGTGTATTTGTAGTCACGAGAAAAGTGTTAGATTAGCGCGCGCGGCAATTGTGTTACGTGAGCGCGCGTTGAAACGAACAACGCGCTCGAGACAAACGCGCGCTGTCGGAGCGGCCTTTAACAAATTCGCGCGCGGGCAGGCGCGCGGAAAAGTGACGTTCGCGGGAAGAGCGTTCAACGTCATAATGATGCATCTCGTGTCGTTTGTATCGCGGCCGCTCTATGATTAATCGGGTCAAAGTAGCAGCAGGTCCTCCTTATGAATGCGTCGTCATCAGGATTGCATCGCGTTCGCGTCTCAATTCTGCCAGCTGCGATCAGAGGGGCCCGCGAGGAAAACGAATGTTCTGCAGCGAACCGTAAATTCCTTCCATTACAACCAGGCGAACTCTGAACGATTTCGCGATCGAAATGATCTCACGATTCCATCTCCATTCGATGGTAAACGGATTGGGCCTACGCACGCCGCGACACGCCCGCGTGTTTGAAGAGGTTAAATCGAAATGTGAAAAAGAGACGGACTAGGAAATAATTAAGGCGTCTTCCTTGGTTTCTTCTTATGCAAACGGAGCGTAAAATCTGATTGGGTCATAAGTCTGCGACCCACGACCGGTTCCGCTCTTTGTCGTTCTCTTGTCGTGGTATTATACCTCTGCTTCACGTGCGGAACTAATTTCGTCTCCGAACAAACGTTTCCCTGTATTGTATCCCTGCGTCTTCTCGCGTAACATTTAACATATAATCTCTCGCATTAGAAATACAAGAATCACAATTATGGCACTAATAAATGCTCGATCTCTAAAAATCTGCCACCTTCAGCTATTTGCCCTTTCAGATATCAGATCAGGAAGCAAGCTCGCCGTTTAAACAAACCTGCCGTTAAATAATGGTCCATTCACGAGCGCATAGCGCCACAGAGTAGAACCGCGGTCGTTAAAAATCATTTATTATGCAGAGTAATCACATAGTTTTACAACTTTGCAAACGTTTTTTCGGCATTTTTGCCCGCTCCGGGAGTAGAGAACGCGTGGGTCGACGCCGGGTGCTTTCTCTTCCGTCTCTCGTGTATACCAGCGAAGAGAGTCGGCCGTGCTCTCGACTAACGACCGATATAAACGGGAGACAAAACTAATTAGACGGGATTATTAAAGACAATATGGCAAATTGCGCTCACTCACGGGACCCGCGAGGCCGCCGCCGCGCCGCGACGGGCGCCCGCGCGCGCGATCGTGCGCCGCGATAGACACAACACACACATACACACACCGCCGGAGCGCGTCGACACGATTCGGCTCGTTAATTATGCCCCGCTTACGATTACAAGATCGCTTTAATTGCGATTGCGTAACCGGCGCTCCGATCGATACACGTTATATAGATTTAGCCGAGGCTCGGCGAACGTACCCCGAGGGGGCCCTCTCTCGTCGTACACACAATCCCACTGACCCGTTTCTCGTTTCGTTTCGGTCGACGCATCCAAGTACGCGATCGAGACCGAGATCCCGATTGCGAAATCCCGGTTTCGCTCGAGGTGCTAATTAACCCGCGCCGCGGGATTTTTTTTTCTAGAACTTTCATGTCCTTCGAGGGTGGTCCGCGCTGTTGCGCGGACAGGTACATTAATAAATTTCCGAGAGTCCCCTCCCCCTCTCTCTTCCCTCGCGCCGCGCTTATTTCTTTCTAGAAGTACAATTTATAAATGTAATAGGCTGCGCCGTTTTTTATAAGTATACTTACGCCTGTATGACTAGAGGTTTCTGCATAATAGGTACACTGTTATCGTATCGAATGTAAACCGAGATCTCAATCGAAACACTTCAATTAAAAAAAAAAAAAAAAAAGCTTTCGAAATGCCTGCGTTGCTTGAAAGTTTCTCGCAATTCTCACGGCACGTTTTCAAAAAATAATATCTAAACGAAATTCACTCGCTGTAAAATGTTTCAGAATGAAACGTTTACGTCAATTTCAAGTTTCACAGGCACACATGTTAATGCATAAATCGCGCGTTTTATTGCGCACGATTAACAACGATCTCTCGCGCAAAAGTCCCGACGTATCGGCGCAAAACCCCCGAGATTTCTCGCGCGAGATAAATCAGACAACTTGTCAATTTTTTGCCAATTCCGCACAGTGTATACGTGTGTGGGCCTATCCGATCGGGCCGCAGCCCGCGTTGTACATCTGTCACCGTGCGCGCCGCAAATCATATTACGCGTATCGCGTTTCAATTTACGCTTATACGATCGTGTGGCACGATCGCGCGCTCGCCGACAATCGCCACCGTCGCTAATACGTCGCTCCGCTAGTTGAAATGAGTCAGAATGACCTCTCTCACCGGTGTGTGCCGGGATTCAGCGCCGGGTTGGGGATCGTATGTCCGCCATCCACCCACTCTCGTCAATCGTCGATAGATCGCACCCGATTGTAAATAGATCACTCGAGCCTGCTGCGTCAATCTGCGAACGCCGACGCCGCTTTTTTTTCTGAACGCGTCGAAATGATTTTAATTTCGCCGCGAATCAATGCCAGCGGGTTTACCACAGTGAAATTGAATGCGTTATGTCATTATCATTCGGCGTTGACACCGCACAGATAAAAAGACTGATCAATTTATACGCGAAAGGTAGATCTATTAAGGCTATTAAGCGCTCAATGCCACTGACATTATCCTTGACATATCGAATCGCAGATAGAATGCTCCAATTCACTCGAAACACGATGGGGAATTAATTCTAGCCTCATTCTACCAAAATTTATCTTATTTATCTCGTGGTTCGCAGATGGTGCAACAAACTTTCGAAAATAGAGCAATTAATTAACGACGTCAACGATAAAGTTACATTAAAAAATATATCTTCGTTTTCTCTTTATCGAATTTCTTCATATTGTTGCTGTACTAATTTTAAATTTAAGCTAGTACAAATTTTAACGAAATAGCTCGAACTACAAAATCGGGGCGATAAAAGAGCATTAAATTCCTGTATATGTTTCATTCGATTGCAAGTAGCTGTGTCAGCTTAATAGACGTGTCACGAGTTTCATCCGCACGTATCGCGCTAATGTATATACCGGCCGTGTGTCATTAAATCCGAAGCTGACTCATGTGTAAGACGACACGACGCATCGGTAGCATATGTCGTCGCCCAAAATCAGCCCTCTCATCTTTCCTCCCTACTCCAGCTCGATGAAAAATTACTGACCAGCTCATTTATGTATAAACTAAAAATTTTTACCAAAGTATTGAAATTAAATAAAATAAATAAAACATTTTTTGTCTTTCTGGAGGATATTTTCCTAATATTTATACTTCGAAAACTGTGCAAAAAATTTTGAGCACTAGCACTCAAAAAGCAAGTTTATTGATCAAAATTCTAATTCGATATTCTAAGCAAGCGCGGTAAGGATTGACGAAAATTATTATGCAGCGCTAACGAGCTGCGGATAAGGGGATTGTTTACGATCGTCGTAAGTTAGCTATTGTTTGCTCAGGAGAGAATATTGTCTCCCTATCGTGTGTTTTATGACCGCTCTCTCGGTTACCCCGCAAAGGGAGTCGAGACAGGAAATGCTGTAATGCAACGCGGAGGGGGAGGAGGGGGGGGGGGACAAAGGGAGAGTGAAATAGCAAAAAGATTGAACTCTGCGGCCAGTGCTTATATCGAGAAACCTCGCATTAGGAATATCGCGAAATTCTCTTCGCGACCTCGTAGGGGCAATCCGCGATTTGTGAGAAAACAAAATTGGTTCGTTACACCGTTCTTTACTTTATCTCATTGCAATCCGATTCCGCAGAGAGTCTGATTGCATCTCGGATGACGTGTCGACCTGTCGGACCACGCGAGTGCGACGGTTCGTTATTCTTTCTCTTCCTTTGTCTAGAAATGCAGGTAACGTCGGCGATGTGTGTCCTACGCGATATCACAGACGGCAATAACCGCGGGTGCCTTCCCTCATTGTGTGCAAATGGCCACTAACCCCGCGAATAGTTCGCGGCATTCCTTAGTGTCTCATTAAACATTTCTAATTGCATGTGGAGGTTGACCGCGGTTCAGGCTTTTGTCACGAAATTCCGCAAATATTTGCATTCCTTTAAAGATTTTTCATTTTCTTAAATGCAAATTATTATATTTGCATATTTAATTCGACACAAATACTTTTAAACATCTCGGTTAATTTGAATAAAACACTCTAATTTTGAATAAAACACGCTAATTTTGAATAAAACACTCTCATGTTTATTACGCAAAATATATAATATACATTACGTTAGATAAGTATTTTACTTGATTTAATTTTTAACTTTAGCGATAGGACTCAATAACTCATGTCTAAAATGGAGATATATTCCGTTTGTGTCGGCGAGCAGGTGAAAAATCATGACACGGGTGCGGGGAGACATTAACGATGCATTATGTTAACCGCAGTACCATTGTTTAATGTTTGTTCAGCTGAACCCGGTGACGCATTGCCTTATCCAGCAGAGGCGCCAGGAAGTGTTTTTCTTCATCTTTCATTAACTTTTTACTTTTAGTTTTTATCGAGCTCTAATATCACTGTTAATAAATATTCTTATAAGAGGAGTTGCTAGACAATTTCTACTACTTTATTATACTCGATAGTCAAAATTTTTTAAAATAATTATAATTAATAAATTCAAACGATGCAGCAGATTTACTTTTGGCTTTCACCATATCGCTGCCGAAGAGAGCGATCGCAGTGCATTATCGCTTCGAAGAAATTTTCAGCGATCGCTGCCAACGCGATCAATAGTAGCGCGCACAATGCCAGTGCGAGACGAGAGGTGGCAATGTCGACAAGTACCAGCGTATATGCTTACCACCGCGGAGGTGGTTTCAAACGTGAAATAATCACGCGTGGTCGAGTAAGAGATGTCGAATGAGTCATGCCGCGTGCAATATTGCGAACCCGCGAATATCGCCATCACGAAGACCGTTAACGTAGCGAACAAATGGCGAAGATTAGAAAAAATATCTACACAGCCGACATGCTATCTAATCAAACGAGTAATGTAATATGAAAATTAGCAGATAATGATATAAAAATAAGAAGTGGAAATATCCCGATGGAAGTTTTTACGTCAAAAACATGAATGTTTTATAAATATCGGAATATACAATATAAGAATATATTTAAGTTAAAGAAAATATATATATAATAACATTTTATTTTTAAAATGTGAAAAAATACAATATTTTTATATGAAATTTTTTGAGGTAAAATTGCGAAAATTTAATGAATTCCTATTTTGAATTAGTTATTAAAATTGAAACTTTGTTGTTATCGGCAGATTAGATTAATATTGGAGATAAATTCAGAACATGGCGATAACATTGCGAACGAGTCTCCTACGATACAGGTAGATATTCTTAGCTTGTCTGAGGAATGACGTTCGGTGCTTCTCGCAACACGCGATTTTCTTTCCGACTTTCGCGCGATTCTACACGCGCCGCTATAAATTTGCAATTAACGGAATCCGATTGCGCCGTGTCGAGTCGATTGGACACGCGTTCTGAAAGCGTACGAGAGCCTCGAAGTGCCACGAAGCTGCTTTCTTCAGGTATCGTATCGCACGTGGGTGTCCCATTAAGATTACCGATTTCCGCGACAAGTGTCTCGACCGCTATCAGATATTTTCTGAATTTTGCATAAAAAATATTAATCGTTCTTCTGTATAAATTAGGATTTTGTGAAATCCCTCATAAATCTATATATATCGCGAAATTAATTTCTCGTTGTAATGTTCTACTTACGTTCGTATAATCAAGTTTTTGAAAATCAAGTTTTCATGTATTTATAATCACAATTAATTTTGCGGATAATGAGATATTCAACGAGAAAAGTTCCGTTAGAATTCCCATCGATGAAATATCGATAAAAGTTCATGACCTGTCACAAATACCTTTACCTCGATCGCCTACGATCAGCAGGGTGCATATTCTTGCCGCAACAGTATGACACTGATCTCATTCGTGGTTATGATCGGGGTGGCTTCGTTCAGGAGTTGCTCATAAACGAGATCGTTATCACACTGAAGTTATCGTATCCATCCATTCGCGGTACGTGCACGGCTACCGATCGTGACATCGTAGACCTGACGACATTCGTGGGATAACAATAACTACGTCTGGTATCGGATCACGATCTACGATTGTATAAGCAACCACGGGTATTAATGTTGACGAGCAAACCACGTGTCGCTATCATTTCGTTTCACATATCGATTGACTAAAAACGTGACCTAAAGCTTATACTTGTATGTTGAATGTCGCCGTTGTAACTTTTAATCGGCTCGATCATTCTATGAGAGATTCGTTTATCACGTAAGAGCAGAGTTGGTTGATTAATCGAAATATTTCATATCTAAATTACATATCAGAGACAAAAAATAAATAATCGTCAATCTGTTTCCGCCGAATCACTTTCGAAGCAGAATCTCAATGAAATATAGTTAGTCGAGACAGTCAATGTTAAGTTAATGAGGCAAGTCGGGCAGTGCAGAGCGCTTGATCTGACAAGATTGGAGATTTGCGAAGGTGGCGGTACTCGCATCATAAACTACTCATCATGAATACGACGTGTGGGCCGTTTCGGCCTATTGTCATTATGAAAATGACTGCGTGGTCCAAAGAATGGTAGTCGTGCACTTGCGTCTCAGCACGTAAATGTTCTTCTATCGCTTTAATGACAAACGCATTTTAATTCGCTCTAACACCACCGTTTACCTTGATCTACGCCCCTCATATATAAAATAAATAATTGTCATGCATTCTCTATACATTACAAAGAAATAAAAATCGAAAACCCTACTTAAAAAAAGATATATCAGATTTTTGATAAAGTTAAATTGAGATGACACTATTTATCTCTGTGCCACAAACGAATGGATATCCATCCGGCATTCACTCATCCAGATGCTCGTGCTTGCGGTACGATTATTATACGATGAGACGTGCTGTGTAGACGATACTGGTCCTCATCGACGAAGGCTTTCCGCCTTCGATCGCGTGGAGAAGTGCGAGAGATCAAGGAAGGATGGCTCGAGGCCCTCTCGATTTGCATACTGCGATCAAGGAGGCACGTGGGCCAGCGCAGCGTTGAGTCGTAATGAACCGCGCTTATGCATACATGCAGTGACACCTTCTCGGCTCGGGAGTGTGAATCATCGTTCGAGCTCGAGATAAAAGTTTCCTCGAGAGAAACGTCCGCGTCTCCATCGCATCCTCGCCTCATCTACCTGTATCCTCCCTCTCCTCCTCCTCCTCCTCCTCTTGCTCGTCGTTCCGCTCTTCTCTTTCCATTGAACAATACGCACGGCGCCTTGGTGCGTGCAACTAGTTATTATAACGCTGAATTATAGGTATCCACTATAGGTGACACGCACCGTCACGTGTGCATGCATGCGTGCACGCGTGAGCTGATAATTTATTCGATGGCGCGCTCGTAAACGGCTAGAGAATAGTCGCGAGGTAATTGAACACTTCGACTTGGAGAGGAGATCGAAGTGCAAGAAGAAACGTATATGAAAAAATGAATCTACCGACCGATCGCGTAAATCAAAAGCCAGCGCAATTTTATTCCCGCATTTTCTCGTGGAAATAAATTAAACGAATAATGCTCGAGGAGATTTCATCCTCGATGCCGGATAAGGCACCTGCGAGCGGATAATAACGATCTGGAAGGAAAAGGTCGCGAACGGCCGTCGGTGTCCGGGTGCACGAGGTTATCCGTGTCGCGAATCAGCACTATTCGTTTTGAATTCCCTGCTGGCGAGGCGGTCGATCCAGGCGAATGGAAAACAGAGGCACCACGGAACTCGGCAGCAGGAGGGAGGAACTCGCCTTATACTTACGTTCGGCACGACCGTGGTGAACGCGCATATAACACATACAGTAATAACGCGAGGAACGCAACCTGATCGGTTTGTTATGAAATTTCAGATGAATAGATACAGATGAATTAATAGGTAATTGCATTATTTTACGTGAATAATAATAATAATAATCAATAGTATTATTAGTATTTATTTCTCTACCGAGTAAATTGAGATAATTAATGAAATTCTATTAAAACTCTTCCTGAAAGTAATTTCAATTCATTTTTCCTTCACTGCGCGATAATTATTTTAAAATTTATATTGGCAATGATCGACGCTTTCATTTCGTTCTTCTCAATTCGGTTATTAACGCTCCTCTTCTATAGTTAAATTGAAACCTACATTTCATGATTATATTACGGGGAACAATGGCGCAGAGTATGCATATTGCTTTCGAATCACGACGGGGGCACAGGCGGACTGGATGCTAGATGGATTATCGAGACGGCAAAAAATAATCTCACCGGCCCTGAACGAGGGCTGGCCGGCGTCGACGGTGACGTCGGCCACGGGCGGCGGCGCTAGAACGGCGTCGCCGACGTACTCGGTCGGCTCGTATTCGCGTTCTCCAGCCCTATGAATGAATGTGGCGCCAAGTGAATGGAGTGTGTCTGTGCTGGCGATGCCTACGCACGGCTCGCGACGTGATCCGGAACTGCCGGGGCTCCCTCGTACTCTGCATGCATGCACGCACGCACGCACGCACGCACGATGCATGCCCCATCATGCGTAGGAAACGCGGACACGGAGATCGGTGACTAATTTGCACGCGCTTTACCTACGCGCGCGTGCCAGTTGTTATGCATTTGTCGGGACGAGAGCGAGAGAGAGAGAGAGAGAGAGAGAGAGAGAGAGAGAGAGAGATGGACCACCGACATCGAGATAATTCTCGAGATAAATTTTCGGTACGCGATTCACCGGCGGACCGTAAAACACGATGTTTTTATATTTTGACGACGAATAAGGATTAAATAAGAACCGCAGACGCGAGCTAAATGTAAATTAATGAACATCCTCAAACGCAACACCTGTCCACTTAACTTTCACTTATTCTTACCTCGCTTAATCTTCTCTGTAATTTTGCGATACGCTGAAATAAAAGGAGGTAAGAAAAAAAAACTTCAACTTCGTCGACCATGAAGAAATCTGGTCGCTACCTGTTTGGAAGGCGGCGGCGGTCGACGAGAAGGCGCCTGGAGGAGCCGGCGAACGAGACCTCGATGTATTCGTATATATATGTATATATGCGTGTACGTATGCTGCACATATACGGGTTCGGAGATGGCCCGCGGCTGGCGGCCGGTGATCTTATCACAACGATGGTCCGTGCCCGAGTGACGGGCAGGTATTAGGCAATTACGCGCCGCTTAATTGCTGATTACTCAAGAGCGCGATATAGCCCCGCCGCTAATTACGCGCGCTGACAATTTATGCCGCTCGTTCACGCCCGGGCGGTAATTATCGGGCGGCTCCCTATAGTGACACACGATTTTGTGGAACCGCGGAATCACTGTAATTTAAAAGAAACGACGGACCACAATTACCGGTCAGCGACTATTACGCGTTATCGATCACGTCTGGAAAGCACGTATACCTATTAAAGAGTTAGAGAGCCGATGAAATCGTTTATGTGAAAAATTACCTGTTTATTGGATAAAGCTGAACTCGGCATAATTCTCACTTCGACTATTTAATAATTGGATTTTGAGTAATTAGCTTAGGTAGATATAATAGGCGGTCTTGAACTAATCAACGCGACTTCGGAATATTTCGAAACGTTCTGTTTCCATTAAGATTTGTATCATTTACGTATACATTTTTAAAGTAATTTTAGATATCTGGCACAATTATATTGTCACTTATAAGTGATTTGGAAAAACCGAAAGACAAAGGATATTAATTCTATTTCTAACGATCCGACATTGATTCCCGTTTCTTTCTGTATATATTCGAGCCCTTGATATGCTTTATTTGCTCTTGCTACACAGAAATTACGCCGCTGCTCGTAACTGCCTGTTAAATCGCTCTCGGACTTCAGTCGGCGATCGGCGGCAGATTGCGGCGGTTTCCACAAAAGCCGCGCGCCGGCCACGGCGGAACCACGATGAGAGACCCGGTACGGCGTAATTATGACAGGTTAATGTCGCCAATGCAATTCGAGAAGGTCGGCCTCGCGGCAAATTGAACCGCCCACGCGATATTAGCGGGAGACCGCACTCCGTAGCGAAATCTCCGCCGTTCGCGGCCGTGCACATTGCGAATTCGTATACGTACACACGCATGGGCCGCGCGCACGCGTATTATTCCATTAACGTGATCCGTTGCGTTAGAGGGAATGGGGAGAAGGGAGCCCGAGGTCTCCAGGTACA
The DNA here is from genome assembly GCF_000956235.1 of Wasmannia auropunctata. Taxonomy (NCBI): domain Eukaryota; kingdom Metazoa; phylum Arthropoda; class Insecta; order Hymenoptera; family Formicidae; genus Wasmannia; species Wasmannia auropunctata. The sequence continues at coordinate 1,372,079 of NW_012026890.1, forward strand.
CGCATCGCGCGCTGTTGCGCTACGTTATTTATGTGACGTTCCATTACAAGCTCTTAATTGTTTGACTAATGCGCACGGCTAAAGTCACGCCGCAAGGTCCGCTTCGAGGATTCTTCTGTGCTTAATTACCGCGATTCTATCGGAATTGGGACTTTCGATTATACTTGTATTTAGTGCCCCACGGTTACTCCGGAGCCAGATTTATACAACGTCAAATTATTTTTAATTTAGATTCACATGCCCAAAAGTCATTCTTGAAGTTCATACTTCAACGTAATATAAAAAAATTATGCTACTTCCTGAATTTGCTTGTTTCAATTAATGATATTCATGTTATTTTTGTTTACATAGCTATATCTTGAATTCTTATCATACATTAACATTTAATATGCGATCAGATCGCGTTCTACGAAGCTTCCTGTACATAATTTTTAGAGATAATCTTACGGATTTACATAATGTGCTTGAATAAATTTAATGCAAAATCTTAAAACCCTGTTCACAAAATCCCACTTTTTATTCCACTATAGCAGTTGCACGCGTGCGGCAACCGTATAAAAGTGGCGAGAATTCCACCTTTGGAAAGCCGCGAAGATGCCAGGACGATATCCAGCACCCAATTATCTCCCTACTCGTTATCTCGGCCCGATCGTTATCGCGAAGCGCGACCCAGAAAATGAGAGGAAAAAAAAAGAAGAGACCGAGGAAGCTGGATCCGAAACGGGACCTAAAGCTGCGGGGATACCCCGCGGCGCCAGAAGATCATTGGCGATTCCCGGCTGAGACAATGGCGGTCGGCTTTCGCACCTGCCTCCGAGCTATGCGCGCGATGGAAGTTCGATTAAATATTGATTTTAGCCACGCGGTTGGAGAGGCAAAAGAGAAAAAAAAAACTGATCGAGGCGAGAATTGCCCCACTTGGGGGGGGGGGGGCACCTGCCAATTTCGGAAGATGATTCCGCAACCGGTTCCAGATCTCGCATTGTTTTTAACTCCCACACACAGATTTATATGGAAACCAATAAAATTTAAGGTTATAAGATCCGGGCTATTAAAAAAACCGCGAAGAATATTTTTCTCGATAAGTGTTTGCCAATTTTGTAAAATTATATGTGTAGAATAGAATGGCACGTATTTCTTTGAATATTTTTTCGCTTAGATTTTCTAAAAATCATAAACTTTTAATTTAAAAAAATCAGCCTAATAATGTATATATGTATATAATTAAGAAATTTGTGTTCTATCAATAAAGGGGCGTGGGTGCCTTGTCTTCATATAGCCCCTTTGTGCTCTCCGTGACCTCGCTCTGCCTGTCTTTCGCGCGGCTAATGGACCATTGAATATGTTGATGGAATACGGACTCGTCGATATAGACTGTTGGTTGGAAGTTTGAATTAAATTGCAAAGTCTCTTCAGTCGGGTACAGTGGGCAGCGAGCGTAATTGAAAGAGGGATCCTTTCTTAAGGTTGGAATAAAGAGGTCGGAGCAAGAAGCGACTCGCCGGCATGAAAGGATTATCGTGTAGAATTTACACACGCGTAAGTAATTAATTTTCAGAATTACCGAATATAACGACGTAAAATAGTATCATTTTTTTATTATTATACGATGTACGAATTTATATTTTACAAAGATGCAAACTTTAACTAAACTCGTAATATTAGAAGAGTTCAATTCTTTCAAGCGGCTATCTGCGAAGCAAACGCGAACGTCAAGACGTCATCTCCAGAGAAGTCTCAAGGACTACGCTGAACAGCTAATATATGTCGTGTGGAATAATACGACGAGAACGATATCTTGTCGATCGTATGCTCTCCAACTACAGGTTCAAGTTTCCGGGTAGAGGTAGTGTCAGGCCTTGACGTCGTCCGATAAGCCGCGAGAACAAGAAAACACGACTAAAGCGAAATAAGCGCTATGACGCGCGTTCCGACTCGCGATTGCTTCGCAGGAATCACTTAGATTAGTTTTTAATACGGGAACGAGAAAAATAATGCGAAGTCACTTATGTTTATCTTGTTTCACAATAAGCGTAAAGTGAAGGAAGCTATGGTGGATCGTCTTGGAGAACCGTTCTAACGAAGCTTGAAATCAATTACGGGACCGACAGGATACGTAGAGGTGGTCCTTGATACAATAATTTCACGGATGCGGCTAGAGATTCTGAGAAAAAATGGAAAATGGATCATTGGATCCTCTCCTCTTCCGCTGGGAAATCAAATTAGTTTGAATTTCTATACCGGAAGGAAATGAAATTGCACAATTATCCGTGATCTTCATGGTAAATTTCCGTAATTTTTTCCAAATTAATCCAGGCGTCACGTCACGGATTTATTTCTCATTTTTAGCTTTTCCATTTTTTTTTTCATTACAAACTAGTACCGTTAAAAACTATATATAATCTTTTAACCCGCGATATTATTATAAGTTTTATAACGGTCTATGTAATATAAAATAAATTCGTTTCGTAAATCAATTTCAAAAAGAATATTTTCTGAGAGATAAAAATGGTCATGTCAACAGTCAAACAGGTTTAAATATCATGCGCGACACTTCCTGATCGTAGAAATGGAAGCGACGGCGGGTCTCCTTGTATGTAAAATCAAATGAATGCATCATGGCGAATAATGGGCGAGGCTCGCGCGGTATTGCCATAAACTATGATCGTCCTACACGTCCCCACCTGTCGAGTAGACCCAGTGCCGAGGGCGACTAGTTGCAAAATCCGCGATCCTGAGAGAGAAGTGAATCGAGGAGAGGAGAGCACGAACGAAAGGATACGAAGAATACGTAACAGAATTTTACATACACAAGTTTCTAGGAACAGAATATGCTTCGCGCATTATGTAGATTTCCATAAATTTTATTGATTAGCGATTATCATAATTCTATTATGATTACGTCGATTGAAAAACTGAAGATAGTGCAAAAGACGAGAGGGAACAATTCAAACGGAAACGGATAACGGTTCATTTATATCAACGTCACTCCTGCAGCGCTTCAATTAACTAATCGTGCCATAATACGCATTGCAGTCTTGTTAAAAGCCTGCACCAGCGGAATTGTCGCCGCGTTGCCGTTATCGTACATCGCGATTTACAAGTCGCCGCTAATGCAACGCGCCCGTTCCAACGCTCTCGCGTTTCTCCTCTTCGAGTTCGAGTTCGATCGAGGAGACCGGAATAATGTAACGCACCGACATTACAATAACGATCCGCGTAACGATTGCCCCGGGTCTCGTCACGTGCTTACGCACACGCGAGACGGCAGAATGGCGAGGGACACGGTCCACCGATCAGGACGATATCGCCTGACGTTATTACGCTGTCTTGTTATCTGTCGATCGTCGCGCTGTTATGACGTGTTTTAAGTACGCCCTCATGTTAAAGCTATCCACGGAGTTGGATTCTTGACAGGCCGCGAAATGAAGACCGCAATTTATGTCGAGCTACATATGTTATTACGCGCAGCCTGACTTGTATTTAAATATCGAGTTCACGATACCCGCGCCACGCGATTTCATTCTCGCCCCCCAGATAAGCCGTCCGTGAACACGAAATTTGTGGCGCGAGACTGATAGGCGCGCGGCGGTCCCTAGATTGCGCGTAATTGGATTATGCGTGAACTTTATCGAATGAGATTATGTCACTTCACGTTGCGCTGCGGCCGAGCGTTGATACTTTCAAATATGATTCTTACATGTACAAAGTATTTCAGTTTTCTTGTTCTTCCTGCTAACTTTAAATTTTTTTAAACCGATGCTTCCTTAATTCTAATATGATATATGTAAAATATGTCAAATTAAGTTTCAATGTAGGTATGCATATTAGTATTGCATAAATTATTTAACGTTGCGACTATAGAAATATATTTTTTTATATCTACATTCCTCATGTTTATTTTATATCATATTTATTGCTATTTTTAACTGTATACTACAAATTTTATATAATATATATTTTTTTAAGGAGCGCATAATAAATGATACTTATTACTACCAATACTACATGCTGTGTAGAGCTTTTAAAATATTTGATCACGTTCCATGTCACAAATGATAAACGAATGATGTCCGGGTGTCAGTCGACACGATGTTCATTTGGTGACGAAGGTCGCGGGCGATTCACGTGTTTACAAGAGGAACGACATCACCGCGTCCTCCGCAATGCATCCCGGTGCAGATTCTCTCCGGTTTCGTTCGCGCGTGCTCCCGTCCGCGAATTATTCGCGACACGTGCAGATTTGAGATTATTGCCACCTTCTGGCATTTGACGAGCACCGCCGTCGCGAGCATTGCAGAGATTGGATCGAATGTCGCCACCAAGCTTTCTAGGTAACTCGGTAACATTCCTGTTAACGCCTCTACGGTGCTGATATCTGGGGCTCCCTTACCTGCGCCCCAGGGCTGGGCGTGCGCGTTGAATGCTCCCGGGTGCACATGTATTTCTAAGTTTTTTTCGCCGAATGCTAAAAATTCGACTTAGCCAACATTTGATCGCAAATAAAACCGGACACTTTGCAACGTTTATATATCGCGACTTTATTTTAAATCTTTGTCACGTAATTAGGAATAAATTCTTCGATAAATTTTTCATCGTGTTATATCAATTAAACAACGAAAAACATTAAAATTACTCTATCTTGTATCAAGACTTTTACGTCAACATTTTCGCCTGAAAGATTAAACTGCATAGTGAATAAATCGTGGGAATGCTCAGCCCTGTGCAAATACTGAACGCGAAACTTGAAATCGAGAAGATATCGTAGAGCACGTACGCATATCACGCGATTAAATTTCTCCTTGACGTTTCTCATTGGCTGCGTTTCGAGAGATTGTTCGACGTTCTTCGATTCTGACTAAGCGCCAGAAATAAATATTTACTTACCGATGACAACAAATATTTACTAAATCTTATCCACCTGCGTCGGCAAACATTAGGGCAATACATAACAAGTTATTTCCTTGTATATAATTAATATTAACTAGAGTTTCAATTTTAAAGTTAAAACTGAATGCTCAAACTTGCATGAATTTTTCCAATATTAAGCCGTAAATCTTGGAACGCAGACAATGCACGAATTTTATTTCTAAATTCTATAAATATGTATATGTATATAATAATAGCGGTAATATATTAGTTATTGTTCACGTATCATAATTATTTCTATTCACATCAGCGTGACTCGAATTTCTTAAAGCACGCACCTGCCGTGTAGGGATACCTAGCGATAGATCGAGCATCGAAGGAGGCGATCGGGTCTCGCTGAATCGGCACCATGAATCGACGAATCGACGATGGTCGATTGTATGCGCGACGGCGGCGCCCGGAGGGGGCGGGCACGTGGGCGCCGGGGCTTTTGTAACGGTAAATTACGGCACGAAAAGGTGGTAAAAAGAGGACGTACAGCGTACTAGGTAGGGAGGGGACAGGGGTGAAGGAGACACTGATTTGAATATCGACGTTGAGGAATAGTGAAGGATTACACATGCATTACACATACGAAGCGTGGGCTCCGCTATATGGCTGCACCTTACGATCTGTTTTGCCCTGCTCCCTATCGCGCTCCTCCCTTCGTACGGTGCTCCCAGCCTCCTCCACGTTACCGTTGCGAGGAGATTTAATGCAACCGCATTAAACGTGTTTTCGTAATGGTGAATTGCGCCGCTAGTAAACGATATCGGCATGCCTCGCGTGCAAATGGCGAAAAAAAAACGAGTTAATTTGTGGGAGAATTAAACGACATAGTAATGTTTCGTCCGTGAACGCGAGCCGTTTACCAACAGTGTTTATAGTTCAATAATGCATTCGTTCGATAGGGCGAAATGTCCCATATTGACAAGATTTAGGGAAGATCAGTGCTATAACTTGTAAATTTTTATATTTGCGTGACCCATTTAAATTTCAATTTACCGCGTGAGAAAGGTTCATTCTAACTGGCACATTTTGCAAGCTAATCGATTTAATCGGGATTGATTAGACTTATTGATTTACGCGCGGCGGATCGCTGCTAGGCGAATGTAAATAATGCGCTTTGTCGAGCGATAATTTCCCAGCAACATTTATATCGCCGCGGTAAGGTTGGTTTTCGATAACTTGTATTGATGCAGTATCGATTTATTGCAGGTTTTTCTCGCTCTTAGCGGCTACCTTTAGTAAATAACAGCGGCTCAATTATCGATCTTCCGTTCTGGACGGATAAATATCATGTAGTTACAGGTTGAACACAATGTTTTTCAAGTAGATTTAATTACTATCATATATGTAGGTTGATTAATGCTCGTAGGAAACTCTCACAGCACTGTTGCACGGACAACTCATCGGCTAAATGTTGTTTCCTCTTCCTATTCAATTATTCGTTTAGTCGTTCTCTTCCAATTTTTATATAATTTATTTATACAAGGACACACTATGTAACAGAATTTTTATACGAGATGCTCCATTCCTACTTTAATAACAATAGATCATCAATCCGAAAATGACTTTTTCTTAATAAGAACATCGAGTCCAGCTTTGTTAATATCCGTTTTGAAAAACAATAGGTATTACAAATGCAGCTCTCATGCGAGTACGAAAGTTAGATGTGATAAATGAACGTAATATTTTTATATTGTTTTCTTGTACTTCCTCTTATTTGTAAGAGGAGATGTCGTGCTAGATTCGCGAAATTACTACATTTTTCCTATTTGATTAAAACTTTTTCCAGGTATTTTTATAAAACTGTACTGACTGTAATTATAAAATTATAGAACTATGAAACGTGCTGGAACTGTTAATTATTTTTTAAATATTAATAGAATGTCGTGCTGATTTCACAAATCCTATCGCGCGTACCTCATCCGTATGGTCGGGTCATCGATTTCTCACAGCACGTTCCATCGCATCCTCCGCGAACCGCGGCCACACCTGTACGGTTATGAGGAGACGGAAGACTTCCGGTCCCTCCGAGTGAAACGAGTTGTCGTTAAACACGCGTGGATCCATTCACTCCGCGAGCGTGTGGCGCAAGAAGTTCATTCAGCCGGCTCGTACGCTGCCGGTCGCCTACGTGTTGTACTATGTGCGCATAGATCCGCGGCGTATGCGCGATGTGCCTCCGCGGGGTATATTTACATACTGGATCCGGCTTATCGGCGACGACACCGGAATAGAGAGGATATCCTCTCTCCGTCGCAGTGTCGCCGCTGCGCGAAATCGCGAGTCGCTCGTTTGGATGTTAATGTGACAAAGCCGGCGTTGAAGCATTGACGCACAAATATATGTGACGCTCGGTATTTCTTGGAATCGGATAATGCATTTCGGTGTGGTCGACGGAGTTGGACTAATCATACACGCGAAGAAGAATATATTAGTAATAGCAATAGTAGAGAGAATAGTAATGAGGAAGAGAGAGAGAGAGAGAGAGAAATAGCAGAAATAGAAATTATTTTAGAATAAATCTTCTAAAAATATATAGGTATAGATTAACAATTATAACGAAAGGAAATACATATATAAACTAAATTAATAATAAAATGAAAAGATAGAAGATATTCTAGGAATAAATTTAATTTATGATATATTATGATTTCATTTATGATTATAGATAGTCATAAATAATACGAACACTATTTTTAACTTAATTATTAATTAAAATTATTATATTATTGTTGTAAATAACAATGCAATTGCAAAAAAAATTTTATAGTACATTGATTTAAATTTTGATTTTCTTTAATCCATTTCTACTCAAGAATAAAACAGTATTATATATATATAAAACGGAACAGTATTCCGCATATCTTTTCGTTTTGTCGGTCGTCCGTCAATGGATCTCTGTCAGCTGTACCCGATGTAAGCGATTTACGAGCGTACGACACGTCACGCGTCTCTGCGTCGCTCCCGACACTTGGGAGGAGCGAAAGTCGCGACGGTGACTTTCGATTGGTCGACCGGCAACCGGTAGGCACCGAGATAATTATACCGCCGCGATAAATTAGCTCGGCGTGTCACACGCCGCGCGAAACCTGTCCCGAGACACGGGGAAACCTTGTCCGGTCCGCGGGATTTCACGGCGACCAATGGAAGTGCCTGATTGGATCAACCGGTCGAGATACGCCGATCAATTTGAGCTTTATTGATTCACAATCTCGTGCTCGTTGGTGCACGCCATTTCGTGATATAAGAAATTCTTGCGCGAAATTTAACAATTAAAGTAAATTTATTCGTTTTGGCAATAATTAATTTGCAGATTCGAGAATGTTGCCGCAACCAAACCATAATCAATTTTGTCTATTATATGGTGAGAAATAACCTTCAAGTGGTATCGCTACATACAAATGGATAAAAAAAAAACGAGCGGATATATACTATTAAGTTCGTTTAAGATTTACAGATTAGGGGGTAACCACACAGACTCGCTGCAGGCAAAAGCAAAGATCCCGTGGTAATAATGTACGCACGTCGTATTCGCAATATGAAATTGCGGAGCGCTAGCAGAAAGGAAAAAGCATCGCGACCATTAGAGCGTGAATCATAAATAATTGCCCCGAAAATTCCTTACAATCTACAATACGATCGCGCCCTTTCCCGCCGCGAGGTGATAAATTCGAGTTCACGGACGCCATAATACATCCGCCCACGTTAGACGTGACAAAAAATCGACCTGTTCCCGCCGTTCGTTTTAGATTTTAGATTAGACCGCGTACCGTTGAACTTGTTTTTAACTGGCCAGTGATCTATCGGCCGAGGCATTCCATTTCCCTTCTCGAGATTCCATCGTGGCGTTTCCTTCTGCACGCCGTGCATTAAATACTGCTCAGCCATTACTCATGTGTATTTAAATATTTAAACATTTGACGCGTTATTTAGAACGCTAATGAATATTTAGCAACAACATTCGTATGTAAACTAGTACTTCTAAGAAGCGCCATACTCGATACTTTATATTTTCGCGGGAAGCGAGTGAATAGCTAAAACTTATCAAGGACATAAGGTAAGAGATATTGATTGTTATATCAGTGATATATTCGCATAACGTCGCCCACGCTATCTCAAGGGAAATTATCATGTCGATGCGCATGCTTAAAATATCGATAAACATGTCATTGAGATACAGCCGCGAGAAGCATCTTCTTTCCTGCGCACCTTCGGCCGATAAAGCGTACTTAAAGTAAATTCCAGCGAAATCGTCGACAAGATGAGCGCCGACGTAAATTTCTTGGACGTGCACACATTTCCGTGCTACATCGTGGAAATGTACAGCGTTTAGCAATAAATGCGCGAACTGAGAAGCATCTATAAGATACTCGTACCAGGAATGTGTAGGCAACATATTGGATTTAAGAAAACGTGAAAATTTGAGCTTATCAATAAGCATAATAAATAAAATTATGTATCAAGTTGTATTATATATTCTCACACATTACATATAAAGCTAAAATTTTTGATAAATGTGAAAAATGTATTTATCCTTGCATACACTTAATATACACTGTTAAATCTATAATGTCAAATTTAACCTTATACTTAAGTCGCCACTGCTCCTACTTAATATATAATTATTTTCAAATAAAACAATGGAATTCAGCCCAAATTTGGGTTAAAATTGAACTGTTTTTAATTATTTAACTCCATTATTTTAGTTAGAAATAACTATTTATTAAGTAGAGGCAGTGGCGACTTAAGTAAGGTTAAATTTGACGCTATAGATTTAACAGCGTATATATACAAATAAATAATTAAATATATGTTTATATATTTTACTGTGTATTCCGTATATATATTTTAGTATAATTTTTATACTCGTTCCTCTCCTAAATTCTTAAATTACGGGCGCTCGATGGTGCAAAAATGCATCCTTGCACAGTCTGATTACTATCGTGGAGAGGTGAATCGCGGCGTAATCGGCAAAAGCTTGCTTCGAAACGATCTCGAAGAGACGTGGAAGCGCCGCTATCGGCACCGTTATCATCGTCGTTCGCAAACGCGAACTTCGACACAAGGTGCATAACGCGCGCGCGCCGTTGTATATCGCGCATAATAATCCCCGATGTTGCTGTACAGCCGGTTCCGCAGTAACAACGGGACTTATAAGGCGATCGCGGCCGCGTTATATATTCGGCATTTACGCATTCAAATTGTCCTGTAACAATATTGTAAATGCGAAATGCGAGGCAAGCGGATTTCTTCCCGTGCGAAGGGACTCCGAGTACGTGCGTATATTCGGGTAACGGGGCTACGGATGACAATTTGTTCGCGTGTTTGTCCATTTAAAGGATAATTCTGTATTTTAAAACGTCATTAAGCGCGCGACAACAGCCTTTGGATGATTTCCTTATATCTTTTTACTTTATCTCGAGGCTTTTAATATTTCTCTTTCCGGTTTTGATAGGAAATGTTTATACGGCAACTTCGAATCGGGTGTATTCAAAGTTTCAGATTAATCGTTCATTAATACTTGTATATTGTAATTTTACATACGATTTCTCACGCGATATTACAGAGGGATAAAGATTTCCTAAACTTTACCGTAAGACTCTTTCTCGATCATTTTAGCATCCTGGCCTACTTTTCTGATTTCCTTTTCAAACGGAAATTTCTCGTCACCGTAAGAAGTCCCGCTAAATACAGTGATGTGCATCCGGTGCTGCAAAAAAATAGATCCCACTTCGGGCAGCCTCCTTCGGCACAAAACTCGGTTTTCAAAGTAGACGAGCTCTCGCAAGGGGAAAAAATATTAATAAATGGGTGGGTGCGCCCTATTTCCTGGGACCGGATCCCGTATGTGGGGTATACCGACAGTCGAAGGGTGGGCATTACCGTTAACCGTCATCGATAATCGACAGGGCTCGATCGTCCTTTGTGTGCGACAAAGAGTGTCCTTACATCTTCCGGAAGGAATATTTTGTTCGGATCTCATCCGTTCCTCTCGTTAAAGACCTACATCAATACGCATTCGACATGCATTCGAAGAGCATGCATTAATATCGTATGACATATAGCTGAATCAAGGGTATATATTTTTTTAATCTCGAATTCATTTTGATTATTTACAATAAAGTCGATTTTCCTGTTGCCAAAATTTCAATTTCACTGCAATCACCTTACAATTATATTTATGATGAGACCGTATACCACGATAAGATACGCTCTGTCGTGCAACAATCAGCACCTTGTAACGCACGTGCGCTTTTTACATACAAATTGTTATGAGTACCATTACGCCAATCGCACTTATCTCGCACTTAGGCGAACCCAAAGTCCCGTGTGATACGACGTCGTCACGCTTCGAGCACCGCGTTCGCGACTTTCGCGGCGATTTGCTGTATAAGGACGAACCATAAAGTTTTTGATCTCATCCTGATTATTCTCCTTAATAAAGGTACATAAATTTTTTCGTACTTTACGTATAATAATCTACAAAGATTTAATGTTTTATGACACATTGTCGAAAGTTTTGCAAGTCTTTCATTTTTTTAAAGACGAACAGACATAATTACGCAATTCGTGTAGATAATTTCTTGTGTAAAATCTTGTCCCGCGAGAGCTTGTCAAATATTCGCGTTCTCATTGCGGTTAAACAATCAACCGCTGTCGCAGTGTCTCGCGCGACTGCGAGGCGATAAGACAGTCCAGGTTTCTCCCGTGCACCCCGCATACGCGCAGGCACAGGCGCCGCAAGACTGAGCTGCGTTGTGAGGTTCGGTAATTCAAATAATGCATGCGTGTCTACGCGTCTATTGTCATTGACTTGAACGCGCCGTTTAGCTTTTTCTATCAGCCGATAATGGTGCACGATAATGTCTTATACTTATTGCCGTACGCGATTTAATTATCTCGAATGCTCGACGTGCCGCTTAGAAGGTCACCAGCATTGTCTTAATTCACTTCACTGTTGTATCAGCGATAAAATGATACAGTTTCGCGTTCTTTTTTTTCGACCCCGCCGAAGTCTATACAGCTATTGTCGGTTGTTAACTAAATCATGATAGAAATCAATGCTCAACGAGCATTTACAGCGAGGTACGGAAAACCATATTCCTGTTGTATCATTTATACTTGAAACACATTGCGTTTTCATGTTTTTTTTCGTAACGCAAATGATTCCGTGACGTCCTAAAGAGGAGATAAATCCTAAAATACATGCATACATTTCTTTTCGGCGTTGCTCCGGACTTACTACCCTGATGTGCTAAAGACTTCCGCGGACTTTCGATCCCCCGCGGCCACGATCGCTCGAAATTAATCTCCTCTCCTCCCGTAGCGAGGAGTCATCGGTCGGCGCGAGCACCTTCCGAGATCGTTAATCCACGAATTACGCAATCGCGTTTCGTAACGGTGCCCCGTACATCTGCCACCTACACGCCTTGGGACAGGAATTATCCTAATGACGGTCGAGGGCTGTTTATAACGCCTCAAATTGATTCCGCCGCCTTGTGGTTTCGGGCAGCGTGTATATCCCGAGCAGTCAATCACTCCCCCGGTGTATATCCCTCATAACAAATTCTATCTACTCGTAACAGCAAGAGATTGGCAAGTATCCTGGCGCGATCGTAAAGTTCGTGCGCAAGAACATATATCTACGATCATTATCTCTAAATAACGTAAATGTAATCGAGAATTATCGCGAATCAAGCACAATAATCATTTAATAGTATACAATGTGCAAATGGAAATAATATGTAACAGCAAATGCACCTTAATGGCGAACAGTGACAAAGTACTTAGATATTATCTAGTATAAGATGCCGCTTAAAAATTTTATTCGCACCTCTGTAAATTTCCATACGTACGGACGACAGCGGTTTCCGGTTACACATAACGCCGTGTTAGACTGTTACGTGGCGTCTCGTCGCAAAACCGCGCGACGTAATCGCGACGTGGAACCCAATATGGAATAAGGATCTCGAATGTTTATGAAATTACTCCGGTGGGAATTACTGGCGGTGACAAGGGAACGGTTTCTGGAGCGGCCCGTGCCGTAAAGTACCGCGCGCGAAATCGCGCGTCTCGAGTTTCGACGTCACGACGTTTCGAAACTCTAGTGCGAGATAGTGTACGGCTCGTATTAGACGTAAACTATCAAATAAAGCACTCGCGGACTCGCTCTCGCCGCAGGCTCGGTGTCTCGCAACCACAATGGCACAAATCACCATCGCTGTCCCGAGAGACATCTATATTTAACGGAATAATATTAACTCCATACGTCTAAAATCTCTCGTTAGCCGTCCCCCGCAAACATTTATGCGCGCTTTCACGAGTATATTGTACAAGCGGAATAAGATCGGATGACTTGATTTCTATATTTTTACAAAGAGCAAACACATCGCGTGTCTGGCTTTTCTTTCTCGACGTTGTGTCTTCAAAATAGTTAAAATAGTTAAAATAGTTAAAATTGTTGCGTGGATCAGTTTCGCGTAAGAGCCGTCTAATTATACCAGCACCGGCGTTGCGACCAAAGCGACGGCGTTTCGCCGGTAAGAACCGCCTCTCATTATGGCGTACCGCCGACACTCGACCGTTGCATTAAATAGCACGTGCGCACGTGCTTGTAATTAACTCATTAGTTAGCACAATGAGTCGCTAGATCTGCCGTCTTACCGCCGATTTGAATCGCGCCACACGATTTTAACGGTCGGTATAAATGTGAGGAAAAAGGGATCGCGATAGCGGCTTGCCGTACGATGGATAGCGTGTTATTCAACGTGCTTCGCGCGAGAATGAATAGCTAGAATAATAAAACGGCAGATTAAAAGTGAGTAATTTCTCGTCTCGGTTTCCTAATATAATTTCTTCTAATTCATTCCGCATGTGCATTTTATTTCTAATAAAGATCATTTTAACTTCTGATAAAGTTCGTTTTTTTTTTAAAGATAAAAGCCAAAGTAGAAATAATATCACAAAAACTTATTATTATTTAAAAATTTGGCTAGCTGTTTTTTTGCTTTTAATGCTTTTTTAATCCTGAAAGGACGATAAAAAAAATGATTTATAATAAAGCAACTACATGAATAATAAGTGGAAACGATCGCACTCGCGAAACTCCGTCTCGCCTAAAGACACACCTGTACGCAAAGCCATCAATTGTATCGCTCGCGCAGTCATTTGTCGTGCCAGTAACCGACGATTAATATCTCGGAGAAACGAGCGCTCTCCTTCTCAGCTAGCAAAGAACGGCAGTATTTTTTTTCGCGTTTAACCAATGAACAGGCAGCATATACTGCTCTGTCACTGTTACGATCTAAAACAACGTAGTTAAACGCAGTCCTATTACCGTAACAGCCGTATATACTTTAATCTCTTTCACGAATTTTTAACGAAGTTATGTAACGCGATTCCGAGAACAAATAACTCAGACATCTAATTTCCAAATGTGATTAATTAGATTGGACTAATATTAGCCATTTGTCATGACAACATTAGCTGAATATAGGATTGATTCAAGTTGCCGTTTGTTACACGGATATTACAGTATCCGTTTCTTCGATACGGAACTAATCGTACGTTCGTACGTTTGAATTTCTTCACGTTGTTCGCTCATTGTCGGACGATTAGCTGCCGTAATCCGAGTCTCACATTCGATGGCGTCCATTACCGGTCCATTACTGCCCCGCGAACGGGAACAGTTCACCTGTCCGGCGCCACGGATTAATAAATCATGCGGTTTTTAAAGGAGAAGAGGAAGCGAGTCGGTGAAATAAAAAAAGAGCGGAGTCTCTATGGAGAGAAAGAGAGACAGAGAGTCCTTCTCTCGCGCGCTTTCGACGCTGATCGCATGGCGATTCACGTCGTGTGTATTCAGCGATGATCATTAACCGACTATTATACGCTGCTCTCGAGAGGCGACTATTTTTTGCTTAACAGTCACTACGCCTCGTTCTCGACCGCTAGAAGAAGAAGGAGGAGGAGGAGAAGAACGGAGCAGACGGATCTTTCTCGGAGCATTCAGCCGACGCGTTACACTTGTTGGCCTCGCTTTGTCCGGCATCGTACGCCGCGTTACCGTGGCCATTATTCATCCTAAGGGGTTGTCTACCCGGATATGTGCCCTGATACGCGAGCGTCGGCGGTCCTCCTCGAGCTACTTGTCGGTTCAGAGCCGAGGAATAATCCAGCTCGACGATCGAATCGCTCGTTAACGTTCCGGTATACGCGCCTGTTTGCTCATTCTTCGAGCACGTCACGGATGGGACAGTCGAACCTGAACTTGAGTACACGGAGAGAATTTCTTTTTAAAATTTACCCTGAAAATTATGTTAACTGTGAGACAATATAGTATTTAGGTAAATTTTACTGTGTACTACAATAAATTAAATTTTACTGCAAAATCTTATTGTAGTGCACAGTAAAATTTGCTTAAATACTATATTGTCCCATAATTTACATGATTTGCAGGGTAAATTTCAAAAAAAATTCTCTCCGTGTAGGGAGGTTACGTAACTGTAACGGCGACTAAAGTCCTTTTTATGTTGGTTGCGCGCTGAACCACAATGTTAATTTAAAACAAAGAATTTATAAGTATATTAAATATGACTTATATATAACTTATAAGAAATATACGAACAAGTCCAAATATGCATTCTTTAACAATTCAAACTCCATAAAAAAGGAAACTTGTAATGTATCGCTGGAAATAAATTAAAATAGACGGGGATTGCAAGAAAAAATAATTAAACGTTGAAGACCACAAATGTGAGTTGTAATTTCATGAAACGTTCTTAATTCATTAATTTTTCAAGGAAACGCCGACAAGATCGTCAGAAGCCTCGGAGCGCACGTGGATAATGACAGGGTGTGGAGAGAGAGAAAGAGAGAGAGCTGCCAAGGCCGCACGTATAAATATCTCGCCCCGAGTCGAGATAATGATTCCAGGCGCGTGTTGGCCCTCTCATAAATCCTGGGCCCATTTACGGGACAGATGTGCCGATAACTCGGGCGCGGTTTCACGTTCGCGTCTCTCTCGAATCCATGATCTTGGCGTGAGTCGAGACCAATGATTATTAACGTTAAAGGAACGCTGGTTAAAAGGCGGGTGTGCAAGAAATAGAGCCAGTACGGCAGAAATTAAATCGTATTTACGAGACGTGAAAGGTGGAGGGGAATAGGAAAACAGCCTCGAGCTGATTTTACAAGCTGGCGTAGAAATATAATATTACGGTTATATGTGCATGTGTTGGATCTATTTTTTCCCGAGATTTTATCTATTCAAAAGTTTTTACTTATAAATTTATTTGTGTAGTGATTAGTTAATAACACCCCTGTGTAAAACAGACAATGCATGCATCTTTCGTAACTGTAAGTACGCCGGCTATCCGTCGGACATAAAACGAAACGCCGCCGATTCGCTCGCGTAAGAGGAGAGGAGAGAAGAGAGAGGAGGAGAAAGAGAAAGAGAGGTTGCATTCCGTTTCGGGATAAAGTAATACACGGAGTAATCATAAAATGCCATGTCATCGAGGGAACAACGAGTGATCTATCGACGTGATCATCGGCACAAGCCGATGATACGCCGCCGCACGAAGACAGAGAGAGAAAGAAAGAGAGAGAGAGAGAGAGAGAGAGAGAAGAAATGAACGCCGTAGCGGCTCGACGCTGAATCACCGCGCTCCGACGTCGAGGATGCACCTGCGGGACTCCCACGCAGCGAAATCGGGGAAGAGTCATCGCCGAGGGCGCCGGAAAAATCTCGCACAATATGTGCATACGTACGCGCGTGTTCGTTCGTATACGTGAATATATATCCGGCGAAAGGGAAAACGTACAGGCGTAATGATCCCACAGTTTTAATTACGCCAACGTGGCCCGGGACGCGCGCCCCCGCGGCGCACGTGGTCCGCCGAGGAAGTATTTCCAATTACATTATATTCGATGTTTAATTAAATATCACTCTTAACGACGCACGTGTCGCTATTGGGAAACTGATGGACCGCGCGTCTGGCCGCGCTGTTTAATGAAGACGTAGGCCGCGCCGCGCCGACGAAGTGTTGCGTTTATTAATGAATGTCGGCCCTTCTTTGCGTGTCTTCTTATTTCGGCGCGTCACAGGCCGCAGACCCGAGCGGAACGTTCCTCGAGCGATATTGGGAAGCGATTAAGCAGAATTATTGCACGATAATGTAATTGATACTTGATATGTTACTCTATCTACAGTAATATATCGATATCTCATCTTATTAATTCATGATCAGTGAAATTATCTATTTTTCTTTACACTTCTGTTACAATTTCAGACTCTCTTCTGCAGATTATTTTTATAAGAAAATTCGAGATTCGAGATATTATGTGTTACAATCGAAGAAAGAAAGACTGTGGGTTTGACAAGATGCAATTCAACGACTTTTCTTCCTACGACCAGCCAGAAATCCTTCTATACTGCAGCAAAATCACGCATCATCTTTAAACGCGTTACGTGTCGCCGTGGATCGTTCTGCAGTGAATCTGCACGTTGTGCGGACGAAATCGGCAAAAAATTCCGGACAGCCGTTACATCGCGCGGGTTAACGGGCTCCGGTAGCTTTCTCGCTCTCCTTGTCAGCTCCACCCTCCGCGGTTTTCTTATTGTTGTCGACGCCGCGCGCTCGCCGATCGGGCCCTATCTCGCGGTCTCGCTCCCTCCGAGGGCCCGGCTCCGGGAGGAGGATTGCGTGTGGACGGGGAACGCGCGCGGCGAAACTAATAACAACGGCTCCGCAAACACGCAATTACGTCTCGACGGCGGCGCGGCATGAACCGCGCTACCGCATTACGACGTGCTCCCCCCGAACGAAATCTCGTTTTCGCATCGCGGCCACTGCTGCGAGAAAAAACGATTGACCCCGCGGGACCAGTCCCGATACTTCCGTTAACAGGCTTGGGAGGCGCGGGATCTTTTTAAGGGCCGGTCGTCTGCATTTTAATTAAGCGACAAACGGTAAAGTGATTAATGTTTGACGGGAATGCTTTCGAAGCATTCACGCTGTGAGTGCCTTTAATGTCGCACGCATTTAACGTGATGGTCGTACGATTAGTTACGGTGAACGGGAGACAGTTCATTTTATTTTTATATTTCGCTTAAACACCACTTCAACAATGCAAATGTCTGAAGAATATCGTAAAGATCTACTACATGTCTCAGGCCCATTTCTATCAATAAAAATAAAGCACATTAACTTTACTCTCGATTTAATTTACTCTTTGTCTTTTTCTAATTCTTAGAACAAAAAAAACATAAAAAGTAAGTTAAACCAAGATTAAAGTTAATCTACATTGATAAAAATAAACATCAGATACTTTTTAAACGTAAAGGATGTCTTTTGGACATTTGTATTAAACGTTTGAATGTATTATTAGTTCATATAATTATGCATACGCGCGATTCTTTAATAACGACTTCCATCTGTAGAGATTAGAAACATTGGAATTATAAAATATTTTCAACAACAAGAGTTAATCAATTCTTATGCGATCGATAGTTGGACGGCACAATGCCGTGATTGTTAGTCCACGCTTCACCTTTATCCTTTGCATACGATCGTTTGCATAAATTTCGTTATAGCGTGTATCGATGGTATTTTAAATAGATTCCGTTTGCGGTCGAGCCGGAAAAGACTCGAGACGAAGTGCTTTTGCCACGCGACCTTTATTGCCTCTCGCCAGAGCACACACGCAGGTGCACGGGCTTTCGCGCTTACGATACATTCCGAGTGCGGAGGCGACGAGCCAAAAGAGTAACCATTAATTTCATTGAAAACGCGTTAGAGACCTGTAATTGTCTATTGATCACCTCTGGACTTTTCTAACAATAAGTCGTATGTGCGTCGTAATAGTTCCACAATCCATTCTATAAATTATAGTATGTCGTATATCTGCAACGAACAAAAACATTTAAAAATAATATTTAATTCTTTATTTCTTACAGCGTACAATTCATAATTTTATATTTTGGTGAAAAGCACACGGAGAGAATTTTTTTTTTAATTTACCCTGCAAATCATGTTAATTATGGGATAATATAGTATTTAGGCAAATTTTACTGTGCACTACAATAAGATTTCGCAGTAAAATTTATTGTAGTGCACAGTAAAATTTATCTAAATACTATATTGTCTCACAATTAATATGATTTTCAGGGTAAATTTTAAAAGAAAATTCTCTCCGTTGCAACTTATTGTTAGAAGCGCGAAATTTGAGTCCCATTTTGTGTACAGTTATAGAAAATATATTAAAAAGAACTATTTAAAATAATTTATAATTATAGAAATATCTGCACACTTTGTTGCATATGTATATATTTTTTTGAAGCGTTCGAAATATGTATTTTGCCTCGTCTCGGATGGCTTTTGAACCTGTTATTTAGCGCAGCATATCATTTAAGCCTGTCGATATCGATCACGATATGCTAATGAAACTGCAAGAGAAAACAATCGCCTACAGGAGAATTGTGAAAAATCTTGTATTAATACGGGCTCGATCTTCCGGACAATTTTTCCCACATACACGTCTCGTTCGAGATCGGCGACCCACGCGCGTTCAGTTCGCGGCGTACGTTTAACGGGACGACATTTAGTCCGTCCGTGGCCATTCGGTCTCGGCGCGGTATTACATAAGGGCGCAGGTGACATCGCGGCGTGCCCTCGTTTAATACGCGCACGCGTTTCTTATTGCGCGACCATATGCGTGTATGCCATTACGATGCTCGGACGAGACGAAGCTCGCGAATCTTCGACAGTATGTCGCCTTTTACACGTGGGCTTGAACTGTCCGCGAGTGACGATGCAAAAACATCGGCGATTTTACTTGCATCTTTCGTTTTGAAAGCTTCTTTCCGTCTGTTCGTAAAAAGAAATCGTAATTTTCCATCGAATAAATATTGTCTAGAATTGTGATCTGACTTTATTTTATCTTAATTTTAGCAAAATTAAATTAGAAAGCAAAGATATTGTTCATAAAGAGATGAGAAATAAGAGAACGCATTTTCTCGCATTCATATCGAAATATCATAGGGTATATATACCTGTTCAACTTTCATTATTATTGCGTCCTGAACTGTGCAATAATAATAATTAAGTACGCGTGATTACGAGAGCATTGTTTCGCGACGTTGCGCCCGTATACTTTTAATATCACGGAATAATTCGCAGGTCAAGCCGTTATTTATTCATCGGAAAAAACGCACGTCGCATTAATTTATTTTCAATATACGTTCTCCGCGGTACGTTCGCAAGGATATATCGGTCATAGTCCCACAGGTGCGATCGAGAAAGTCATCGATCGTATCGAAAGGCAACTCAACGGAAAAGTTCAATTCCCTGGCGCCACGTACATCCAGCCCGAACGTCTAACACCACCGGTTAAGCGCGTTCCGTGCACGTTACAATGTTTTCGCAGGACAGTCGTGAAAAAGCGAGCCGGCAATGGAACGTGAAAGCATGCATGCCACCAGGATTATGTAGAGATAACGTTTGTTTAAAGCCTATTGAATTGCACGGTACTCTTTTATTTTATTGAATCGGTCCAATGTGGACTATTTTTAAATAAACGCAGTCGAACGGTGTCGCAAGTTGCATTCGGTGCCTACATCGAATCCTCTTTAATAACGACTGTATCCGATCTCATAACACTCTGTCAGTTTTTTCTGTTTTTAAACAGGAGACCAAGAGGTTGGGTTGTTCTAGTTGCGCGCTACTGAAAATACTTCCACGGACGTTATTGACAGAGAAAATATTCCCACGGGAGAATTGAGCGTTCTGAATGTATGCTTAATTGAATTCGATGATCGCTGTGGAAGTGCTTGGCTTTGCTCGTGCCGCCGAACAGAGAACCGAAAGGTAAAGGATGTCGGTTTGGAGGAGACACGTTAAATGTAGGAAGTAATAAGAAAACGCGTGTATCGTAAACCTATATCTTTCAAACGGTTCCGCAAGTGCCCTAAAGTCCTTAACCTTGGCGCGATCACCCAACAGTAATGAGAGCACGCTAGCACTACGCTAAATCTCATAGGCGTCTAACTTCCTTTTCTTGTGATACGTGAAAGACGTCTAATATCTAAAGAATCTCAATCGTTTCTTAAATTTTATATCGTTCAATGTAATATAATCTAAGATATTTATTAAATTTTAAATCTTATTTATTTATATCATTAAAAAAAGTCAATGATATTCTCTTAAATATTAATATTTGACAATTGACATTACAATTATATGTTGATAATTCAGTGTTTTATGACAAGGTTGCACGAATAAAAATTATATCGCAGTATTCTTTCAATTAATCGAGGGATTAAAAATCCTCAAGCGTTATCTAACGTGTCTCGAACACGGTGGACCCTTCACAGACGACGCCTATGCGTCTCTAGTCTTAGAGATCCGACAGCATTCGGTTATCGGTGCGCTATCGTGCATGATAGATGGCGGGTGGTGGCCACGATAAATCATCGGATCGCACCGCCACGAGGGAGAATCTACGAGAGAGCCGTCCGGACTCTTCGGCTGTCGATCAGCGGCGCAGGCGGGAAACGGCGTGGCCCGATAACGATCGACGACGAAAGTATTAATTATTATTTGCTGCTCGCGCCTTTCAATTTGTTTTGCTGCGCCGCGCCGCGCGTCGGCCGGCACCGTTTTCGCTCCGCGAAAGTGACGAGACCCCGACGGAACGATTTCGCACGCCGGCAATAAATCACAGACGATTCCGCTTCCATAACGGTGCGGACTCGCGCGCGCCCGCGCTCGCGCGGAGGTGGGCCCGACTCGAGCCGGGCCCTTTGTAGGTCGATCGAACGATCGCGCGAAGCCTTAGCCAAGATTAAGTGGTATTATATTGTTTCCAAGTGATAAGCACGGTATATACGGAGATATTTAATAAGAGAAATTGTTTTTTAATGAAAGAAATTTTTGTGAAGTTAAAAAATATTGATAAACACTATTTTTTAGCGAAATTTTACAAAAATCAATAAAGTACGAGATATAGTAGATAATAATTGGGGAAGCGTCGTCGCTTCGAGCGAAGCGATCATCGCAGATTGCACGTTGCAGTCGAAAGCTGCACTGAAAAGGACGATCCCCTTCACACCTGGAATTAAGCGCGGATCGCTGCAGTCCTGTAATTACGCTCTAACTTTTACGTCTTAATCCTTCCATCGAGCGAGGAAGTTACCTAGACGAACCGACAAGTCTCGTAGACAGTCTAGACTTTTACAACTTGCATTTACTGTCTCTATTTCGACTCTCGTTAATACTAGTATCCTTAATTATTGGAATTATCTCTCGAAAGTATATTCTCGCCCGCGTATATTTTCCGCGGTAATTAAGAATCGTTTTCGCGATAATTTTCGCTAATTGCACGTCAAAATGCTCCAGAAACCTAACGACATAATCGTTCGTACAGTGACAAGTATTGCGTAGGAGGGGATCACGTGTTACTGAATTAATTAATGGCACGGTGGTAATCAAGTTTCTCTCTCTCGTTTTCGCAAGCGTAGTATTTTTTTTTTCGCGATTCGTTTATTCGATCCTCTTTAATCTCGCCTACCTCTATCTATCGACGGGCTCGCGATCGATGCACACACCTGCTGAAGGGATTTACGCAACGCGCGCTGCATTCCCGTGTGAAGGGGGATCTCGTCGCGACCTGCAGCTTCGTATGCGCAATCGGCATCGCGAAACTAATTATCGACATGGATAATTGGTATCCGCGCGATATCGATCAAATTTCCTAGTGCCGTGGGTGCGGTGCGCCTCTCGTCTCTCGGTTACGACCGCCGCCGCCGCCGCTTGCTTTTAAGTGCCGGGCTGCTGCCTCGCTTACTCGCGGAGAGATAACCTCGCGCTCCTTCGTTTTCCCGAACGGATCGGCGGCGGAGCGCGGTCGCGTTGCCGCAACGGCAGCGGCGCAACGGAGAGTGCTTATCAAGTCATTAGGGCGCCATTATGTCCCGAGAGTAACGTTTGTTTAACCCGATTCTGGAACTTACTTTCGTTTGCACCGCACCGGCGAGAAGCGAAACAATCACCGATGCAGCGATGGTTGATCAATTTCGGCTTGAGAGAAAGAAAGAGAGAGAGAGAGAGAGAGAGAGAGAGAGAGAGAGAGAGAGAAAGCACGAACGATCGAGGTCTTCGTTCGTTCGTTCGAGCGTATCAAACGATGCCTGCCCGCGATATTACCGCGAGCTGCCCCTCCCGCGACCTCCCACGTAATAATTAAAGGGTCGTAGGTTAATTAACGGCTGGCCGAACGATGAAAAAGTGAACGTTCGCGTACCGGGATGCACGTCGTCGTTTTCTTTGCCGCTGCGGGGTGGCCCTGACGCGGAGAGCATAATGCCGAGGATCTCGATCGATCAGTTGCATCCGATTCCTTTGCATAATTGCTATTTCGCGGAATTTTGCGACTCTATGGTCGGTGAATTTTTCATTAAGAGCCGCACCTAGAAATCTCAGTGCCACAATTCGCCATTGATTATACACACAATACATTCGGCGGACGATAATTATTTCTCAATATTTCCGATAGTATAAGGTACGTGCTCATTTTTTATGCGATCTATTCTTAGAAAGCTAAAATCGTCATTGGGATAATTGAAATAAAATAATTTTCATAATCACAATAAATTGCCTAACAGTATTTATAATCGACAGGACGATGGCAAGCCATGTTAATCATCATTAATTATGATTTCAATAACCTTCGTCTCCAATTTTTTGCAAGATTCATTTGATTAATAATTTTACGATCGGCCTGGAATTTATTTGAAAGAACTTGAAAAACGCATTTTATTTGTCGCGATATTTTGCATTCAGCGACAGGCAAATAAAATACATATTTAAAAAAGAGAGATATATCAAGATATGTTTAATGAGTCAATGTTATGTTTAATGCGTCGAAGAAGTAACGATTGAGTGGTAAAAGAATTAAGAAATAGGATTGAAAGAAAATAACAAGAAATAGTAATTGTAACATAAAGTCATTTGCCGACCGACGACTTCGCGACAGACGCCCAGGTAGAACACAAAAGTCATAATGATAACATTATGAAATCATATAATATCATAAGGAACATCAATATAACTTCATTTGACTTCATTTGTCACTTCTAAATCACAAATAATGTAATTGACATCATTACAGCATCATTTGCTTTTACGTTCTACTTGGGCCGCTCCATTTTTTGCGTCCGTTCAATATACGTCTTTTTTATTGTCAACGCAGATACGAGACAAATCGCAATTGCGACAGAGAGGCGATCGCGGGATCGGCGAATATGACAAATGAATTCACTTACCGATGGCTGCAGTCACCGTTGTCCTGGGCGTTGCGGGCGTCGACGTTTGTTGTCAATCGCAGGAACGACGGTCTAACCTCCAATTCGGCGTGGCAATTAATCTCAGCTGGCCGCTGGCACGCTCTGCGCGAGATACCCTTGATACAATACGGCCGGATCGCCCGTCACTTTGTGCGGCACACGCACGAGAAGATTCTCGAACGACTCAATAACGACGGACCACTCGACCGCCGGCGTTTCACTTCTCGGCACTTTCGACACTCAGCGCTCGACACTTCATCAGACGCCGCGGAGCACTCCGGAATAGATACTTACTCGCGGACGAAAAATTCACACGTCACGCGTGTTATTCGACCCGACGCTCCCGACACTTGTTGCACACGCGACGCGTATCGAACGAGGGTATCAATACTATCGATGCGAAGATCGGCGGTCGCCCGCATACGGTCGCGAAGTTGTCCGTCGGTAATTCGTCGTCAGTCGCTTCTTCGCTACTCCATTCACGCGTTTCGATCAAATCGATGAACGGTCAGGCCCGGATACTTCCGATTCGGACACATCCGACGTCAAAACTGCTCCGAGAGAATCAAATTTCGGTGAAACGTGACGTGTGCCTGAGGCGGCACGACAAAGGCCTTCACACATAAATAAAGTCCCGTAAGGTCGTAAGACGTAAGCGTAAGAAAATCGACCAATCCCAATTGAGTATTAGGTTGTCGGTAACCTCTCCACTCAATTGGAATCGGTCGATTTTCTTACGCTTACGTCTTACGACCTTACGGGATTTTGTGTGCGATAGCCTTTACTTCGCAGTTCGCACGCATCTCCGAAAAAACTAACTGACACCAGTTCAAAGTCACGGCGTATACGGCAATACTTCACTCCCCCCTCCCCCCCCTGCCCCGGCGTCGCGCGTCGCCGGTTGTTTTGTTTTGACGCGCGCGGCTACGCGGCTCTATTTACGACTTGTTTCGCAACAGCGCGAGCTCGCGCTCGGTCGTCTCGCTCGGCGTGTTTTTTTCCCGTATCGGCGGAGAGTCACCTTGAGGCTTGAGCGAGAGTAAAATGTCGCGCGCGGGCCGAAACAAACGGCGATAGCTCGAGTTCCGCTCGGGCAGCCGGCATTGAAATTGTGAGCAAAGCGATGAATAATTAATGGACGATTGCCGCGTTATGCGAGCTCTCTCTCTCTCTCTCTCTCTCTAAGAAACTGCATACTATATAAACGCAAGAGCAAAAAGACATCGGATTATTGCATAATATATATTTTCGGAGAACGCTGCGAC